>NW_021680764.1:139419-154104 GCF_001412515.2 Diachasma alloeum
CGGTAAGAGTGCCCGGCGCGTATCTGGGAGACCCGGGTTCGATTCCCGGCTGGGTGAAGCGGAAATTTTTTCTCTCTAGATTCTAATTCTCTTAGAATTTTTTCTCTCTCATTAACAACTAATTACCTCCTCTACTGGGTTCCCACTTTGTTGTAGTGAGGGGGCTCGGTCGCGGGCGGTGGAGGTCTTAAGGACTACCGCTGCCCGCGGTCGATAAGAGGAGCCCACCCAATCCATGTGTGTGAGCGGCGTAAGCCATGGCCTCGGCCATACAGTGCCTAAGGATGCGTGGCACAGAGGGAGCTGTGTCGCTAACGGTGCCTCTCAGAAACCTGGGCGACATCTGAGAGTAGTCTTGGGTGTAACCCACCCGAGACAAGCCAAGCCCTGGGCAATCGCGGCAATGCACCAGCTGAAAACGCTTAACCGCCGTACTCGTGGGACTAAAATGGAAACCAATCTAAAAAATCTTAATATCGAAAAAGTAACTTGGAGTGGGGGCAGCGATGGCGAACACACGAAGTCTGACAAGGCTGATCAGTCTGGTACCGATGTGAATCGGGTCAGACTGAGTGGAGCCGAGAGAAGACGTCGCAAGAGAGCGAAGCTGCATCAAACCTCGGGGGCGATTGCAACCTTGGCGGATGCAGCAGCGAAGGTCGATGCGGGACAGCGGGAGGGGGCTATGAGGAAGGCAATAAAATGCCTTCCATCAGAGCGTACTNGGAGTGGGGGCAGCGATGGCGAACACACGAAGTCTGACAAGGCTGATCAGTCTGGTACCGATGTGAATCGGGTCAGACTGAGTGGAGCCGAGAGAAGACGTCGCAAGAGAGCGAAGCTGCATCAAACCTCGGGGGCGATTGCAACCTTGACGGATGCAGCAGCGAAGGTCGATGAGGGAAGGGGGGAGGGGGCTACGAGGAAGGCAATAAAACGCCTTCCATCAGAGCGTACTACGCCAAGCCCCTCAGTCAGACCGAAAGAAAAGAGAATGAGAACGCAGGATCAGGGCACATATGCTCAGAATACTACGAGCTCATTCAAGTTTGCAGTTATGCCGGAGTCATATCCGGATCAGAAACTGGGCACTGAAGAGGTAACGGAGGTGAAGAAACTCCTGAAGAGGGCCATTCTGGCGTTACCTGACGGGGTGAAAGCACCCACCTTCAACGGTGTCTGGGAAAGAGAAGGTGTGGCAATGGTGTGCTGCACTGATGAGGAAACGGGAAATTGGCTGAAAAGCCTTTTCCCCGAAAACAAAATAGCTGGACTTACTGTACGTGTGGTCGCAGCCTCGGAGCTTCCCAAGAAGCACAGGGTTGTACTACACGTGGAAGACCCAGATCTAACCGCTCAAGAAGCACTGTGCTTCCTTGAGAAACAAAAAGCAGGACTGCAGGCCAGAGAGTAGGTTGTCGCTCGGGACAGTGGGAGCAGGGACGCGAAAAGTGCCCACTTCGTTGCGCTGATAGACGACCGATCACTCTCTGTTCTGAAAGCCTGCAACTTCAGACTGCACTGCGGGATTCAAAAAGCAACTGTCAAGCTGCTTGCGAAAGACCGCGGTGAAAGTTAGAAGAAGGGTACATAGAGTTACCAGGAAAGTAGTCATCATTATGGCTGCAACCCAGGTGCACATTGTACAGATAAATTTGCATCACAGCAAAGCAGCCTCGGCTACTCTAGTCAGGCTGTTAGCTGGGATGCAGACTGTCATAGCAATGATCCAGGAACCATGGATAGTGGACAATGCTATTAAGGGCCTCAGTGGTTGTGGCAGAATCTATCACGCAAACACTCAGGAGAAAATTAGATCTTGCATTGTTATTAAAGGACTAGACTCTTTCTTCTGTTCACAGGTTAGTGAAGGAAACCTGGCTGTGGCACAAGTGGATCTGGGCCTGGGACAAGGCGAGGAAATGAGCTTGGTTGTACGGTCAGTTTACATGCCCTATGACTCGGCTGAACCACCTCCTTCGAAAAAAGTAAAGGACCTATGCAATCATGTGAAGGAAAGGGGACTTGAACTCCTGCTAGGTTGTGATGCCAACTCGCACCATGTAGCATGGGGGAGCACCGGCATTAACGGCAGGGGGGAAAGCCTCCAGGAATTCATAATGGGGGCCGGTCTAAATATCCTTAATAGGGGGTCAGAACCTACCTTCATAGATCGGAGACGACAGGAGGTCATAGATATCACTCTGGGGACGGATAGAGTGGCAGACATGATTGGAGACTGGAGGGTCTCAGCGTCCGATCATCAAACTATAAGAATCCAGTTCCAGAAATTTTGGAGTTGCAATAACGTACGAAAGGAGTGTTATACTTGTCCATAAAGCTCATCTCATAAACTTTATAGAAAAGAAATCAGTATATCGAACAACATGTAAACATTGACCAGGGAGGGGTTATATTCGTCTGAAATTTGAAAAACGCCAAAAAAAGCCATCTATTTTTATTACAAAAAAAATGCTCATCATCCTAATGAGGTAATTTTGGTGTACGCATGCATTAGAGTCCAATAACATGACCGGGCTAATTTATATACTCGTCCAAATTTTGGAAACCCCTAAAATTGTGCTTCAATGGCTTCGTAGGCAAAAAATTAGAAAATACCTTTCAAGTGATATCGATACTCAACTAAAATAGATACTTCGCGGCTTCCTCTCGTATTCGACGTGATGAAATTTATCAATTCTAAGAATCAATCACTCAATAAAAATTCGTAGAATCGATTTTTTAAACTTCTAACTCAAAGCTCACTTGTCGTCTCGACTTTTTTATCAATTTTGAAGGTTCTCAACACTTTCAGCAATTGAGTAGCCATAAAATGAGTGAATGATAATGAAAAATGAATATGTTGTAATGTGCACGACGGTTTCTTCGGCGACAGAATCCCCGTGACATATCACACGGGGGAGAAAACTGTAAAAAAATTATTTCAATTACAAGTAAACAATGTGATCATCGAATTTCTTTGTTAACTCTATTAAGAAAACTTCTCTCAGGCTCACCCCAACGGGAAAAATATGGGCGCCAGGAGTCTCTCGACTTCCAAATATAAAATTTATTGAAAGTTAATTAATTTTTACCCAGAATCTAGCAGTTAGACTATTTCGGGGCCTTGGCTAGAGTTCAGAATAATACATAATGAAAAATCCCAGGGGGCGGTAATGAATGAATTTTCCTTTAGTGTTCCACCCCCAATGAATTATTTCCGTGACCCTGACGCTCGTAGCGTCCAGGGAAACCAAATGTCCTCTCGAGATGAAGCTCGACAAATGCGCAAACAGATATGAAAATGACAGAATTCCAACCCAGAAGAAGGTAGCAAAAACCGGCAACCCTAATATTCACAACAGCTAGTCATAGCAGAACTCTCATACCTGGAGATGGCGAAATTTTACCCGGGGTCTCCTATAGTCCTCGTTGAGAAGAATCTCCTCTGCCTTGATGAAGGGGGGGGGGCAGGTTTTTCGCCTTGGTCTCTTAAAATAATTTTGAGTGACACTCACTTCTTCACACTATTCAAACTCTTTATTTTTCGTTGACACGATCTTGCTCCTAGGCGGCCACCCGATCGAATGAATGTCGGCCGGCTCGATTATTGCGCTCGATGGGGATGAGTGCTCTCTTCCTCGCTGCCTGGCACCGCTTATCCCCGAAACCACATTTACCTCGCAGGGTAACCTGATATCGAGGGTGGATAATTGATTCCTCCATCCCCGCGCGTGCAAGGTTGAATTAAATTGAATGAACAACTGGCTGTTGATCATTTTGACGTAGCTGCGCACGTCAGAATATATACAGGGTGTTTCCAAATTACTAATAAATCTCTCGTCCAGTGATAGATTGGCGTCCCCTGAATACGGGAAAAATGTAAAAAAAATTCTAATTGAATAGTTTTTGAACTATTGACTTTCAATATCGACCAATCGAGATGGACGTATTTTGCCGCGACAGAATGGGTAGAGAGGGGAGTAGAGTAAGTGTCAACAGCGCATCGGGTTATGAAGAGAGGCTGGTGATGTCAAGGTAGGTGCATTTTGCTGGCAATGGCAGCAGGTGATAGAGAGCGAGTTTTCATGTGATTGAGCAATGGGATTTTTTGAACCCTCAAAAATGCAAACTGAATTCAATCTTCTGCGCCTCTGTGCGCAATAAATCCAATGCCTTGAATAAATTGAATTTTGACTTATTACTTATTTAAATACTCAAATCAATACCCACAATCACCTAAACCCTGATACCAATGATATTTTAGTCCTTATCAAACGGAATATTTCTCAATATTAATCGTATGGATTCAAGTAACAGAACACACCACAGTGCGTTTTATCGTGAGATGCTAGTACTAGAATTAATACTTGAGTCAATGCTTGAATCAATACTGGAATCAATACCGAGAACAATACTTCCAGTAGTACATAATGGGTATTGATTCAAGTATTGATTCAAGTATTAATTCAACTATCATTCCAAGTGATGATTCGAGTACTAATGCAATTATTGATTCGAGTATTAATTCAAGTATTAATCCAAGTATTGATTCAAGTACTAATACCAGTATTGATTCAAGTATTAATTCGAGTATTGATTCTATTACTGGATTTAACTTTCGAATTAGCACTTTTTGCTAATAGTATAATCAATACATGAATCGGTACTTAAATTAATAGTTAAATGGATACTCGGATCAATACTGGAATCGATATTTGAATTATTACTTGAATCAAAACTCCAAGCAATACATGAATCATTAGTTGAAATAATACTTGTATTAATACTTGAATCAATACTTCAATCAATACACATTACGTATCACGGGAAGTATTGTTCTGGGTATTGATTCCAGTATTAATTCAAGCACTGACTCAAGTATTGATTTAAGTATCAATTCGAGTATTTGGAATTTAAGACAAAACTCAGTTTGGTGTATTCTGATACTTGAATCTATACACGAAATAATACTTCCGCTGGGACATGAATGCACTCCAGAATCGATACCAGGATTAATATTGAGAAGGTATCATAGGTATCATTGATATCAGATTTTAAGTGATTGTGGGTACAGATTTGAGTATTTAAATAAGTAATACTTCAAATTTTAATTTATGTAATGCATTGGATTCATTGTGCACAGAGCCGCGGAAGATAAATTTCCAAACAAAATATTATTCAGGCCGAAGGTAAAAGCGATGTTAAATCGGCTAACCGTCAGCCGAGAGACAGAAATAATAATCTCGAGGAAATAACACAAATGACCTCGAGATTTCAAACTGCCGGGAAATGGATAATAACACACGGCGATGGCGAAATGAGAGTTGAATAAATGATACAAAGATGCAGTCAAAATCACTGAATTCAAACAAAGTTAATAAACTAAATCACTAATAAATGAGCGATATCAAAGAGTAAAGATTGATTTGGACCCGGGAAAAGCTATTCCTCTGTCGAACGAGGAGTGAAACCCAGCCGAAAAATCATGCGAAACTCTAATGGCGTCAACGGCACGGACCAAGTGTCCGTTAAAACAAAAGACTGTTTCACACCTCGTGAGACACACGAATTAACAATGTTTCTTTTATAGAACCACCGCTCACCGATAAAGAAGAATATTCGTCGACCAGCAACCCCCAAAAGATCCGCAAAAACGGCAAAGCAGTCGTCTGACGACTCTCGGATCCCAAAATGATTATCTCTCGAAAATTTAACTAATTTTAAAACAACTGACAAACTCGGCACAGCGGTCACTACGACGTCCAGACGAGAAGTGTCTGTTGCCCGCGCGATTAACCCACGCGACAACGTTCCAACAGGCGTCCGAGGCTCCTATTGGCTGAGCATGATGGGGGGAAATGAGTCAAATCATGTCTACTTCATTACGCGGGACAATAATCAATTTGGAATTAAAACCTCCCCCATCATTTCCATAAAATAATAATTGATTATTCCATCGTCGGATGCATCTCTTCCTGGACGTCCAACGTCGATCCAGGCATCCTCTAGTATTTTCCAAATCGTCAGCTGAGCCCTCCATTTCCAGCCTCCGTAAGCTGGCGCCGCCACTCGTCACTCGTGCGAGACCAACTCCTACGCGGAACCATCCAAACATCCGTCCGAGAATCCAAAACTCCTCTGGCCTTCAGGGACCCGTGATAAGAGACTGCTAACTCCCATGATGATCCGGCTCCATCCCACGATGTAGTCCGGTGAGCGGTGATAGAAGCGATATAACCAAAAATAAATTAGTACAAGGCTCCACCGTAATTAGTTCTGACTCTCGCCTCGCCAATGAAGTGACTTCCCTTCTGGAAATCCATAACCGCTGAACGGTCCAGGACTAAATGAAACTACCACGTTACAGTATATATCGGGTAACTTTAGCTGTCTTTTGGGTACAAGGATCTTTTTTTTCGTGTCCCTCGAGTCCAGGGTGACAATAATAGTGGTGATTTGATTTTTGTTGCTGATTAGTCTCGCTTCACAATTCTCAATCTCGATATCGAGGTTGCCTTTGATGAAATCATTGACCAGTGAAGTGGTGTCGGAGGAAGAATTTTCAGGGATTTTGAGGCCTCTGATAATAACGTTGAGTCTTTTTCAGATTTTTCCTGGTGTTCTAGTTGGTTCTCAAGTTCATGAATCCTAGAAGCCAGCCGTTCCACAGCAGGAGGCTGTGCGCTTGGGGTAGTCTGTTCAATTGCCGTCAAGCGTTCCTTGACATCACTCAACTCATCCTTCAGATTAGCGTGACAGCTGTCGATTCTATTGTCCAGGGTACTGACGGCTACATCGCATTTTTCTTTCGTTGTTTTAAGGTGTTCTTTAATGTCTTTCAAACTTAATTCGATATTCCTCCCCATTTTATCGAAGGACTCAGCGAATCCAGAAATAAGACCTCTTATTTCAGTTGTGAATTTATCAAATTGCACTTTTAGGTCTGGCATTTTTGCGTTTATTCCAGCGCTAAGAGATTCAGGAGTAGGAGATAATGGGGGGACTGATTTACAGGCTTCTTTACACTCGCAGGAGAGGAACGAGGACAGTTTTCCTTGTTCTCCGAGTCTTCAACACTATTTCGTCTGAATTTGCTTAACTGTGTTGTTATGGGAGTACCGTTTTTATTCTTTGCCTTTTCACTACGTGAGGGTTTAGTTTGTACAGAACTGGGTGGAGTTTCTTCACTTTTTGATTTGAGCCTGTTCGATGATCTTATAGGGGTTGGAGCAGGCTTTTGTTGGGATACGGGCTTCATCAGATACTCAGAAATTTGGGGAGACACTGAGAGGCTATACGGCACCGAACTTAACAGGGAAACTGGAACGGCGGGAGATATTGCTAATCCATGAATTTTGAAAGTTGCGCGCCGACGGGGCGCAGGGTAGTGACTCGTTTGAGGAAGTACACGTGCATGGCACTAGGGACGGCACTGCACTGAACTGATTATAACCTCAAAACGCTAATAACATCATCACAAAGTTAAGAGTATTTTAATAACGTTGATGGCACACGCGGGATTGAACAATCAGAATGTTAATTGGCGATTCCTCATTCACACTGTATACAAATTATAGGTGAATGGGTGATAATTCTGCGAAAAATATTAAAAACCAGCGGAAGTAAAGACACGTGCAACCGTCACATTCAACAGGCCAGGTGACCCCCCCCCCATTTGCAAGTATTTAATTGAATATTCACTTATTTCGGGGATAATTGCATGAATAATAGCTATCTTCGGTCAGTTTCAGTACTCATCGCACTGAAAAAATTGATCATCGCCCTTTGGCCGCCAATTAGTATGTCTTTACATACTAATTGATGCCAATATTCTTGTCATTTTATTGACAATTTTTAGTGAAAATTTCAAACTTTGAAAAAGTTAGGTTTCTGACTAATTAACGATAAAAAAAAACGTTTTCTCGTATAAACCTCGTCAAACTGAATCTAATGCAATATATTTTATCTCATTTTAGAGGGTTTTTAATGTTCTTTGAGGGCGCCAAAAGGCGATTTGATAGCTTGAGATGCTGCTAAAATATTGGGCCAAATTTAGAACAAACAAAAATCATTAATAATAAGTCGATATTTTCAAAGAAACATAACTCCCTCAATTATCAATATTTTCCAAGTTTTTTTTCAAAATTTTCGTTTAATAGCCATCTTTTTAGCAAAAAATTAAAACGAAAATTCCCAGTATCAATTTTTCTAGCCTGCTGATTTGGTGCGGATCTGATTATATATAGTATAATGAGTAATTTTAAATAAAAAAAGGTCTACAAAATTTGCTTGTATGACTAGTTTATGGAATAAACTTCATTTATTAAATTAATAATTATCGAAACTTTCGCATGTGACTTTCTCCGGTCAGTTTCTCCCTACTGGAATTACTTTTTCTGTGTTTTAATTCAAACTACTTTTTTTAAAGTAAATAAAAAAGTAATGTCAAGATGAAGAATGAATTTTTGAATTTTACCGTGCACTGCCCTTTTCTAGTAGCGTTGCTCCCACATTGTGCTGGATCGAACGGACGTCAAGCGGAGTGGATGGGTCTTTACGACCCGAGTTGTAAAGGCTCATCACCTGATACAATGCCGTCTATTCAACCTATTGAAGCACACTAATTGAGGTCGGGAGCACGATTTGCTTCGAGAGTAGACTTTGCCGGGCCCTGCTTTAGAAGACGATCATATCAGTTATGACCTTGAGTGAACTCCATCCATGATTATTATCATTTAATTATTAATCGAAATTTTTCTTTGTGGAAAATAAGAAATTTAGGAAAAATGAATAATCATTGGAGCAGTTACTCCAAGGTTATTTGCAACATAGTCATCCTCTAGAGCAACATGATTACCATAATTGAAACCTAATTGGGGGTTCGCCAGGTGGAACTTTATAGTCTAGTCGGTGGTGATTTGGTTCCGTGTATTTTTCTCGGTTTTCATTGACTATTTTAAGTTCTCAGGGTTTTTGTTAAGTTACATTGGCTTGCCGAGTTCCAGCGATTAGACTGAACATTGAGTTTCGGTTCTTTCTTTTCCGATTAACTCTATATCAGTGCTTTCTCTTGGGTTGTTTGTGATGTGAAGTTTGGCCTATGGATGACTTTGTGTGGAGTCTTGGCATGCTTAGCCCAGAAGATTTTAATACCCATAGTGACATCTGTGATATCCCCGGTGATCTGTCATCAACTCCCAGTTCATCCTCTCGAGGTGTGCCCATAACACAGCTAATCGCCGCTTCTCCCACTACTCAAGGGTCAGTCACCCCGGTTAGCAACCCACAGCTGACTGGTGACAACAACAGTGCAGTTCGGAATAAAAGAGGCAGGCCTATTGGGTCCAAGTCTAAGCCCAAATGTCCTAGTAAGAATGTTCCTCGTAAAACTGATTCTTGCGAATCTGTTCCTACTAGTACTCCCAAGCGTAAATTGATACAAACTGAGCTGAAATTCGATTGTATCCTCTCCGACTCGGTGGTTAAAAAACTGTGTCCTTCCCCCTGTGCAACTCCTCTGCCTCCTTTCACCATGACCTCTCCCAATGTGTCCACCTCATCCGCCCTGGGTGATTGCAGCGGGTTTGCCTTCTCTCTTGGGCCTGTTCAGAAGTCTGCACCTACTACAACCCTGCCCTCCACCTTCACACTCCTCGCTACCCCAGGGGTTCTCGAAAGCAAATTGACATCGCCTTCATCCTATGATGATATCATGAGTTTTCTCACTCGGATGGAAGAGAATAATAAGACCAGAAATGAAAAAATTTTGGGTGACATTGCTAAGAATAATTCGGAAATGAAATTAGAGATCCCGTCTGTCAATGAAGAATTGACTAAGCCGAAGAAGGAGGTTACGCTAAAGGATTCGCTAACCACAAAGAAGCTTGCAGCTCTAGAGGTCGAGATTTTGAATTGCAAAGCTGAGATGGAGGTCTACAAGGCCCCTGCTGATATGACTTCTAGGATCAACGCCTTGGAAAAGTCGTTGGAGGACCTGAAAGTGTCACAAAATTTGCCACACAATCCCAGTGCAGATGCAGGGGTTTTAAAGTTGATGGAAGACCTAAAATGGAGTATTGAAATCCAAGATCGTTCTTTAAAGAAGAAAAATGTCATAATTCGGGGACTAAATGTCCAAGCAGCCACCGCACAGCAAGATGTGGACACTTTTCTCAGCTCAAATTTCAAGCTCTGTGCTCATCCCTCTGAGGATGTTAAATTGCTTGGTAACGACAAGAACTTAATTGTGGTGAAGCTTCGTGAGTTTAATGACAAGATTACAATTTTTAAGAATAAGAGGACTGTGCTAGGGGCTCAACCAATTTATATTGATGGGGACTCAACGCCGAGGGAGAAGGCCTTACAGGCCAAACTCAGAGCTCTGGCCAGATCTGAACGTGAGAAGGGTCATCCAGTTATCGTGGGTCATGATACGATCAAGATTCAAGGATTAGCTCGGTTTTATGATGAGAGAGCTTGTAAATTTGTTCCTCGAAATGCTCTTGCCAAGGCTAGTGCTGAAAATGGCGTCTTTCCTCATTTTCCAGAAGACGGGCGCCTGGGGTCAGGACCTCCTCTCGAGGTCCTCGCCAACCCGTTCGGGGGTCAATCAAAATAACTTTCTGGAATGTCAAGAATATCAAAATGCACCTCTCCGATCTCCCATGTCTATCGGATTTTGATGTGATTGGTCTCACCGAGACCTTTTTACAACATGAGTGGAAGCAGTTGCCTTTCGGTTTCTCGGATTTCTACCCGGTTTGGTCTCCTGCTGTCAAAGTTTCTGCCATGGGGAGAGCCAGTGGCAGCCTGGTGGTGCTTGTGAGGAAGAGCCATGGGATGCCTGTTCTTTTGCATCGTAGTGAGAACTGGATTTTCATTAAATCTGAACTGTATGGGAGAACTGTGATTATTGGTACCTTTTATTTTGTTCCCAAAGTGAATGTTGAGCCTACACTGGAATTGCTCGACACTTTATTGGATTCTTTTTCTAATTCTTATCCGGATGTTCCTATTATATTAGGTGGGGATCTTAATTCTCACATTGGAGCTGAAGGTGTTATTCCTGACGAATTTTTCGATGGTGTTAATCTTTGTAAATTAAAACAAACATTTAATTTAGATTTATGTACCAGAGGCAAGCTTTTATTAGAATTCATGAGTGATAAGAATTTTTATTGTCTAAATGGTCGCTCGGTGAGTGAGGTCCCAGGAAAAATTACCTATTTAGCTGCTACAGGCCAAAGTATTGTTGATTTTATTTGGGTAAACGATTTATCTCTGCCACTGGTTAAGAATTTTTTTGTTTCAATGATAACTACACGCTCTGATCATTTTCCTGTTAGTGTTTTGCTTGATGCACCTAATGCAGAGCAGCTAAATTTGAGTCATAGATCCACTGTATCATCTAGGGTTGTCTGGGTCTCCGAGAAGTGTGATGATTATTCAAATGCTATGTTGTTCTCTAATAGAATTAAGTTTGATTTCAATAGTAATGATATAGACGAGCAGTCGAATAACTTGAAACAAGCAATTATTGAAGTGGCTTCTAGAATTAAAATGGTTAAAACAGTTGGTGGCACAACTGTGTCTTTGTCAAGTCGTTCGAATAAAAATTGGTATGATTCTGAACATGACCTTATGAAGCAAGAGCTTGACAATAAATTGATGAAATTCAAGCAATCTGGTTTTTGTGATGAATTCGGGGTTAATTATGTAGAGTTGAAGAAAAAATATGTTAATCTGCTCAAGTTAAAAAAAAAATCATTTGCTAAGAGAATTGCTGATTGCCTAGCCGATATTCATTTTGTCAAGGACTTTTGGCTAGCCGTTGAAAAACTGAGACCTTTTATTTTCTCACCGCCGGTGATCTCCTTAGACGAATGGTATTAGTTTTATCTTCGCGTGACTCCTCAGAAGGTAGTCTCTGACTTCTCCTTCCCGATCCTTCAGCATTCTGATCCTCTATTAGATGCGCCATTCACTCATGAAGAACTTCTTGTAAATATCTCTAAACTAAAGTATGGCAAGGCAGCTGGAACTGATGAAATTTTAAATGAGTTTTTAAAATTTTTGCCTTTCAACTGGCAGCTCTATCTCGAGACACTTTTTTAATAAAATCCTAGTTGCTGAAAGAGTTCCTTCCGCATGGGGTTCGGCTGCCTTGTCCATGCTATACAAAAAGGGTGATAAACTTGATCCCCTCAATTACCGAGGAATTGCCCTATGTAATTGCCTCACGAAATTATTCACCCAGATGCTGAGGGACAGAATCCAGAAATGGTCTGACAGGGAAAGGATTCTGGATGAGAGTCAGGCTGGGTTCAGGCCGGGCAGGGGATGTTTGGATCAGATTTTTGTTCTAACCAGTGCAATTGAATTGCAGCTAAGACTCGGTTCTAGAAAAGTTTTTAGTGTGTTCGTCGATTTTCGGAGGGCGTTTGATTCGGTCCCACATGTGAAACTCTGGTCCAAGCTGCTCTCGCATAGTCTGAGCCCTAAGATTGTTAAAATTATAAAATCTCTTTATGACTGTCCCGCAATTAGAGTCAAATCTGGGTGTTCATTAACCAATGAGATTCCGGTGGCCGAGGGTGTTCTCCAGGGTGAGTCGCTGAGCCCTCTGCTTTTTATTCTCTTTATTTCAGATTTAGGGAAATACCTCAGGAATTTGGGCTTCAAGGGAGTAAATATTAATGGGCGTGATGATGTACTTCTTTTACTTTATGCGGACGACTTAGTAGTGTTGACAGAGAACGAGATCATGCTTCAGAAGATTTTAGATGCCTTACATTGTTACTGCCTCGAGAATGGCCTCACCGTCAATTCTGATAAAACTAAAGCTATGGTATTCAGAGAGGGTGGTAAGCTAAGTCCTTCCTTAAAGTTCTTTTATGACGGAAAAGCCTTGGAGATTGTTTCAATGTATGCATATCTGGGTGTTCTTTTCAGTAGCTCGTCCCTGGGTTCTCTCGCGGCTCGGGAGGCCGTTTGTAAAGCTAAGCAAGCCAACAGCACTGTATTAAGCCTTCTCTCTAGTGGTACATGTGATACTTGTCTTGTATGTTGAAGTTGTTTGAGTCCACATCCAAGCCGACCCTTCTCTATGCATGTTCCGTCTGGAAACTCGATTACTTTGATTTCATTGAATCTGCACAAACTGCGTTTTTTAAGAGATTATTACAATTGCCCAAGTGTACTGCTAATTATGCAGTAAGACTCGAGTTGGGCCTCGTCAGAGTTGAATATGCTGTTATGAATATCACCATCAACTTCATAATTAAGATCTTAAAAATGTCGGAGGAAACGTTGCCGAAAATTTGTTATAAACAGCTGATGGATTATGCCCTCAATCCTAATCTCCTCAAAGACCCTCTTAAATTCCGTAAGTACAATTGGATGATCAGAATCAAAGAGTTTCTTCATCTTGTCGAGCGGGAAGAGCTCTGGGGTAATTTTGAGGCACATGCGTGGATCCGCGAAAAAGACTCCATGTTGAATAAATATAGGGATTTGCTTCTCGAGAGAGACTTAGTGGAATGGGCGGCTCTCTCACACAAAATTCCAATTGTCAGGGGACCCAGTTCACATGCCAGCTCTTATCTTAGTCGCAGATGCCCCATTGCCATGTTGAGAGTAAAAACTCAGTTGAGATTAGCTTCTCCCTACAATTGTAGATTTTTTATCAATGGGGTTATTTACAAATTGAACCCTCTCGAAGTTTGCAAATGTTGTGACACTGGCTCCAGAGAATCTATTCAACACTTTTTAGTTTCATGCCCCTTTTACAATGTACCACGTACTAAATTCATTTTTCCCCATATTCCTTCTCGCTCGCCAAATGATTTTCTTGTCTTTATTGACTCTCTTGATAAAGCTTGCACCAGAGCTCTGTTCTATTTTCTTTCGAGTGCTCTTAATCTTAGAGAGGATTTTCTTATTGACCGATTGCCACACGCATTCAACCCTGATCAACTGATCACTAAGTTTCTGCTCTCTGCTCCAGCTGATTAGTATGTTTATTTGATAGTTATTTCTGACTGGGACCTGTTACGATGTATTTATTTATTTATTTATTGTTGTTGCTACCAACTGACTGCCAATCATAGCTTTAAGTCTCTTGTAAAACTGTTCACATTTGTATTACCACTGAATTGTTATTAATTTTATTTTTAGTCTTTAAGTCCACCTCGTGCATTTTTCGCTTTAAGGATGTTCGACACCCTTTTAGCCAAAATTGACGTTGTTTTCATTTTTCTGGCAAATTATCGATGGGAGTGACGTGAAAAAATATAACGATTTTGTGGTTTGTCATTCTTTAATGGCTCACGAAGTTGCGTAGTGGTGCGATAATTTTCATGCGTTTTTTCTACAGTTTTGTGATTCTTTTTAAAAGTTTAGAGAAAACGCAGGAAAATGTTCGCACAACCTTAAAATTTCGTCAGTCATTAAATAATGACAAAACGCAAAAACGTTATATTTTTTCACGTCAATTCCATCATAAGTTTGCCAGAAAAATTAAAAAAACGTGAATTTTGGCAGAAAGGGTGTGGAACATCCTTAAGATATACATATATATATATATATCTATATATATATATATATATATATATATATATATATATATATATTTGTACAAACTCGAACCTCACCTGTCATAGGGAGGCATCCCCTGTGTGACAG
>NW_021680764.1:155137-185714 GCF_001412515.2 Diachasma alloeum
TATATATATATATATATATATATATATATATATATATATATATATATATTTGTACAAACTCGAACCTCACCTGTCATAGGGAGGCATCCCCTGTGTGACAGACAAATAAATAATAATGATAAATAATAATAATAATTGAAACCTAATCAGGCTTGCCTGGGAATGACTCGACTGGAGAAATACGTTATTGAAAAAATAAATATTCAACATTCTTTATTGTTGTTTTCTCTCAAGTAAATGGATTTTTGGCAAAAATATATGTATTTTTCTTAGTGTGGGAATGGTAGTCGGTAGAGGCTTGAGTTCCACTTCATTCGAAGCCGCTTTGATGTTGTCATATATAGGTCTGCGTCTTCATTATGAAGTCCCTGTTGAGGAAAAAATTGTCTCCACAAGTTGTTTCAACATTTTATGTAAGGCGACAACATTACAAAAGTCAAGTGACTACACTTTCACAATTCCAAAACGATTAGAAAATACACTGTCTTAAATTCATTGATTATCAATTTAGTCAGGATTCTTAAGTGTCCTCTCTTTCACCGTAACGATCATGTAGGTAGTTATATGTTCTGAAGTAGGCTGACCGGATTTTTTTTCTCCCGAAAAAATTTCCCGGAAAAAATTCCCCCGGAAAAATTTCCCCGTGGAAAAAAATCCCTCGTCTAAATATTCTCCCAGAATTATTTTCCTGGAATATTTTCCCCTAAAAATCACAAAAAAAAAATCTATGGCAAAAATGAAAAATAAACATTTACCTTGTTCAGACATTAACAAGTTGCAACAATTTCCCCTGAGCATTTTTTATTGTTGTTGGAATTATTCAATGGATTGTTCAGTGTAAAATGATGTTTTGTTGAATGTTGTCAATTTTTTTTTTTAAATGAATCTGCGCCTTTACACCTATAAAAAAATGCTATAGGATTTCCTATAGGATTCCCTATAGAATTTCCTATCAGATTTATGACCTTAATCCTGACCCTTGTAACCGAATGGTTTCGAGTCTTAATTTTATGTGTTACATTCTATAGGAAACCCAATAGTAAACCCTATAGGAAACCGTATAGTGTTTTATAGGAAATCCTATAGAAAATCCTGTGGGAAATCCTATGAGAAATCCCACCAGAAAAATCCTATAGGAAATGTTCGAATTCTCCATAGGATTTTTTCATACGTGTTGTAGGAAGAGAATGCTTGTTAGTGACGATTCACTGATTATTGTGGCAAGAGATTAATTCAAATTATTTGGGGAAATTGGTTCGAAAATGTTGACAGTTAATTTATTACCGTAACGTAATTTATTTATTATTGATCAATTGAAAAAGTTGAATTCTCATCTGGCGTGCCTTCGAAGATTGAAGGATGTAATAAATAAAATTGACGTAGGTAATGCGCGTTTGTGTAATTGTTTTTTACATTCGTAAGGGGAAATAATGACGGGACTCTTGGCAGGGGGATAGTTGTCTGGGGGAATTTTTTCCGGAGAATTTTTTCGGGGGGAAAAAATCCGGGAACCCTGAAGTAGAATATGGCTTGAAATGAGTTATTCTTTCAAATATTACTAGACATTAAATTTTTTTCTTTGTCATTTATGCATTTTTTCCGGAAACGAATTTTTCGAAAAAAAATCATTTGTTTAACAACAAACGACTACAAGATAATTACTGTCCTTTGGTGAATAAATTGGTAATTATGTCCCCAAGTTACTCCTAAAATTTCGCGTAAAGAAAATTGAAGTTTTCGAATCATTGCAGATTGAAAAAAAAGTGATTATGCCATAACGGCTTCAAAAATTGAATAAATTGAGGTCAATTGCGCTCATTTTCAAGCTTCTCCAATCTCTTTCTAATGTGTGAAAACGATAATTCGATTCCGAATGATAAAATTAAATTATTTCGCCTTTTTCTCAAACAATCAAATTTCAAGTGGAAAAAGCGAAATTAAAAAAAAAACATAACTCGCCGAAAAAAATCCTATTGCTCTAAAAATATTATGAGAGCTTGGTCTCGAGTCGGATTTGACGTGGAATTGGTCAATAGGAAAAAATATTTCCCGTGGTTCTCCATAAAATGAGAACTTAAGTTTGAACGCACCCATGGCAACACATCGACGTTCAAGGTGAGGTTCAGATCAGCATGCCAACGTTGTAACTTAATTCAGATTATAACGCTTTATAATCCGAATCGCCAGAATGTGCATATCAACCCGTTGTTATGCGCGTATGTTCTTCATTGTTAGTCCAAATAATATAATAGTTGCACCACTGACAAGCTCATGGCCGATGTATATAGGGTAATTAAAGACAGTTTTTCGATTTCTTTTCTCATTCTCATAATATTAAATGGAGATTCTTTCGAGGCAATGACTACGTATCCAGATACGCGGTAACGTATCTAAATAGTGAAATAGCTATATCTGATGCATGTAACATTGTACATTTGTAAATGTTCCTCCAGATTTTGTTGATAAATTCATCTTATTTTTGTTAGATAATGCGTTATAATTTCAATTTTACTCACTCAATCAATTGCCACATATTTATTCCCCAGATACTGGAAACTTATACTAGGCATCGGGGATGGTAAAGTCCAAGTCCACTCACTCGAAATCAAAAGGGGAAGCGAGCCGGAAAAATCAAGAGTATCGCCGATTTGTCAGAACGAGAAAGAAGACTTCGTCGTCAAAAACAAAATAAATAGAAAAGGAAATCGAGAATGAAGCAGAAGCAGCCTTCACTCCAAGCAGAAGCAGCTGCCACTGCAAGCCAGCAAACCACTAATCATGATGTCCCTGTCTCAAAACAGGCCAAAGTTGGCAAGAAAAGAATTGTGTAAAATTTGAAGAAATTTTTTTCCTCAAACAAATGCGTTTTTTCAGATTTTATTTTATTTTTATTTTTCTAAACGATATTTTCGTGATTTTCAGAATTCGGAGGCAGTAATCACAATTTGTTCGACTCCCCGCCCGAAATTAATTAATAATGCTTATTAATTAATAGTTACTCATTTTAACATGCTGTCACTATTAATATTTATACTATCGTCAACTGTTTGACGTAGTTTTCACAATTTTATTCCTAATTGACGATACAATAAATAAAAAAACATCAATTTCCTATATTTCCTCGAATAATCCTTATAAAATTGGAGCTTTAATTGAGTAGACAATTAAATAACTACTCCCAGTATGTATATATTACTTAGAAAATGTTAAATTAATAAATAAAATTGTTTTACCAACGAAAATATGAGTTTTTTAAATTAAAATAGATGAATATTTTGTTTTGTTTCGAGGGTCATCTCCACTCACAATATCTCGGAAACTAGTGGAGATTAGTGAACACCAATTGTATTGGCAACTCTTCGACCCGACTAGAAATTTAACTCAGCAAACCCTTCGGCCCTGATGCGGCATGCCGAGCCTGACGTTCGGTGCTGGTGTGGCCAACCGAGTCCGGCCCAGATGAGACGCGTTACGCAAGTTTCACGTTCAGGCCGGATCATGGTTGCCGTATCCAATCCGAGGCGTGGGGGCCAATTAATATTATTATTAATTTTATTGATAATTTATCATCAATTATTGCTCATTCAATCGCCACTCTCAAAATTGTTCCGAAATTTTTTAAATGACACCGGTTCAATAATTTCATAGATGGGTGATTCTCTGTAAATTGTCATTTTTCGCACGTGTTTTTTTTTAAATTCAAACCTGTCCCCAGAGTCTTTTTTTTTATTTTGTATCATATAAGGGTACCCAAATACAGCCCTTGCATCATTGTACTACAACCCTGAGCGTTTAAAAGTAATTGAGGATTAACTGTATTCTGCTGCCACATTACTGACCCTCGAAACAAAACAAAATATTCATCTATTTTAATTTTAAAAAACTCATATTTTTGTTCGTAAAACAATTTTATTCATTAATTGAACATTTTCCAAGTAATATATACATACTGGGAGTAGTTATTTGATTGTCTACTTAATTAAAGCTCCAATTTTATAAGGATTATTCGAGGAAATATAGGAAATTGATGTTTTTTCATTTATTGTATCGTCAATTGGGAATAAAATTGTGAAAACTACGTCAAACAGTTGACGATAGTATAAATATTAATAGTGACAGCATGGTAAAATGAGTAAGTATTGTGACGAGGCATATTCATTTATTTTTTATTATTTTTCTACATATTTTTTCCCACTATACACTGCCCCCTAAAATGTAAATCTCGCCACAGTTCGATACCCCTTCCCTCACTTTTCCCTTCATCGCCCCTCTACCCCTGCCCTGGATATCACGAAGACATCAGCCTAAGGAAGACATCAATTCCGGCCCCACCCGATCAATTGGAGAAGCCATCGCCTCCTGGAAATTCCCCATACTGGACCCCCGAATATTCAATACCTGCAATAATCCCTTGCGAGACATCCCTGGATTGTGGTCATCGTCACCACTCACCCGTGCTGATTGGCCTCGATTGCTCCCGAATTAAAACCCGAAGGACTTCGACACCTGACGAACCCCCACGAATCGCGGAGGAAAAGGAAAGACCGTCACTCGTGTAACCGCTGTCCTGGACCCTGCCACGTGCGCCCCAAGAGTTGAAGAAACAGTACAAATACCCCGAAGAACCCGTATATTGGATTTTGTGTTCGAGTAAAGAGGATTTTTGGTGCCCGCGCTCATCCCGGCTCTAAATACCGTGCCCCTGGAGTCTGGAAGGAGGAACGAAGGCTCAATCGCAGAACTCGCTGAAGGACCTGGATTAGACCATAACTGGAAGTCGTGAGTACGAGTTGTCCCCCTCATTTCCCCCTTGCCTCAAGAAGTATTCCTTTTCATACCCCCAACGGTGAGCCTACACTCTTTTGTTTCTTCCCCTTCAGTTATTATTTTTATATTTAGTTGCATTCCCTCGACACGACTAGCTTCTCCCCTTTTTCCTGCATTAGAGTCACTCCCTTTTTACGTGTACAAAAGTTGCCTGGCCTCCCCCACTCCCTAAACCTCATTGAAGGCCTTATTTACGTCTTTTGACGATCAGAATTGTATTTAGAGAAAATATAGGTAATTAGTCTCAACTTATCCGTTATTTGTCCCTTTTTTTGACTCGCCCTAATCCTCTTTTCAGGAATTAGTCTAATAGAATCTAGAAAACGGTCACAGTATTAATTAATAAGCATTATTAATTAATTTCGGGCGGGGAGTCGAACAAATTGTGATTACTGCCTCCGAATTCGGAAAATCGCGAAAATATCGTTTAGAAAAATGAAAATAAAATAAAATGTGAAAAAACGCATTTGTTTGAGGAAAAAAATTTCTTCAAATTTTTCACAATTCTTTTCTTGCCAACTTTGGCCTGTTTTGAGACAGGGACATCCTGATAGTGGTTTGTTGGCTTGCAGTGGCAGCTGCTTTCTGCTTGGAGTGAAGGCTGCTTCTGCTTCATTCTCGATTTCCTTTTCCATTTATTTTGTTTTTGACGATGAAGTCTTCTTTCTCGTTTTGACAAATCGGCGATACTCTTGATTTTTCCGGCTCGCTTCCTCTTTTGATTTCTCTCTCGTTTCTTCTGACAATATTGCTGATGTTCCTCTGGATGATCCCTTATCCGCTGTCTCCTGTTTCTCTCTGCTTCTTTCTTTACCTCCAAACATTCTTGTTGATGTAATTGTCCGCGATTTGTTTTTTTTTGCAACTTTTTTTGATTTTTGCAATAAAGTCGTGCCATGTGTATTTTGGAGTCGTTCTGAGGGATGGATTGACGACATTCTCTCATTTTAATCCAAGTTTTCACCATCTGGAGCTAAAAAAACCTAATCACAGATTGAATAAAATAGAAAATAATCATTTTTTCAGTTTATTTATACATTATACCACGGTACTGACAGCCACGGTACTGACATTTTGTATATAACCTAACCGTGCTTCGTACCGGTGTGCAATTCAGCAATTTCCAATTACGACAAATTTTGGACACTTGAATATTATCAGTATAAAAAAAAATTGAGCCAAAATATCACACGATACACGAGAACTACAATACCACGGTACTGACCAAATATTGTGTGACTTACCTTTTTAATTTTTCAATTAATGATTTTCACGAGTAAAAATGTGTTCACTAAAAATTCACCAGAGTAAACATTGGGCCTCATCCCTCCTTTGTGATATGCAATCGCGCGCGCCATGTTGGAATGTCGAAAATGGCGCCATGGCAACGGAATTCAAACTTTTGAAATATATGATAAAGTTATGGGACAAACTTTGAAGTTTATTTGACAATCACAGGTTGAAAATTTCCACTTAATTTTTACACGGATATATACACGACATAATTTCCTATAATTCGTATACAGGAAATTTTTTTTAACTGCATATTAAACGGAAATTACCACAGAAATGCCAAATTTCACGCCGAGAAAATACCACAGTACTGACATTTCAACTAGTTTTTGTACTCTAGAACCAAATCAGCGCTTCGAAAATGAAATTTTCTCTATAGAATATATAGAGTACCACCATTTTTTTGATACCCTAAAAAAATTTGTTCACCATTTTACGGTAAAAAATATGTAGGACAGAGAAAATAACAGTTTGCAGAGAACCACCCATATATGTACACATGGATGATTCGACTATCCACGATCATTATTAATAATATGAAAAAAAGAAAATAATTATATGCTATCAAAATTGATCATCTGTGATTTATCACTCTTGACTCCCTAACGTATTTATCGCTGAGAAACCGATTTTTTTAATCTAAAATATTCCACGCATGACTGGTTTCGAACCCGGGACCTACAGATTACTAACCCTACGCCTTAGCCAACTAGCCTATACCGCGCTATTCGTGCATTTTGAAATTCGTACTGTCTAAATAGACCACGCTCGCCTGCACATACATATTTTCATCATGTTTTTCAACATTTAAATAGTTTGATATGATATTACCAATTATAAATTCACCCTCCCCCTCCTACTTTCGATAGACGATTTTATCAGTGTCCACTAGTCCTAAGATGGAACACAAGTGATGAGATCACCCTATTCAAGGGTCAAACGATCATAAGGGTCAAGCTGAAGGGTTGAAAAATAGAATCTCGAGAATCAAGTGAGGTTAATGAAGAATATAATGATGAGTATAGATGGATACTGAGGGTGGATTAGCAAAAAAAAGTAAGGCAATTATCTTGGTTACATGGAAGGAATGTGTAATCCTAATGGCCGATTGACCCTCAAACAAATTGAGGGGGGGGGGTCTATGATGAGAAGAATATTCTTCCGATTTGTCTAAGTTGGGTTCGGCTGGCCAGATGAGGTTGCCTTATCTGGGCCTTATGAGAACCACATGAGGTATACCCTATTCGGCATGCCTAACGAAAAACGAGACTCGCGCCGAATTAGGTGGAGGCTAGATCCGGCATGCCGTACATAAATTCTAGTCGGGGATACCTACTGTATAACTTATATTTTTTTCGAATTTTCCGCGATATGCCATCATATTTTGTTTTTAACTTTTTAATTTGTTTATTAATTAAATCATTGTAAATTCAATCTTTTCGTGTCTGAATTTTTTTCCACGAAACTTACACGAAACTTACCTGTTCCCCGAAACTTAACTGTTTCGAATAGAAAATTTTTTTTGCACTTCTTCGTTAAAATCGGTATTTATCGAGTTATAATTTAAAAAAAAGTCATTTACCTGGTCCAACCTAAAAATTTTAATTTCGCATAATTTTCAAAAAAAAAATTTTTTTTTTCCTTATAACATTTCAAGAAATGCTTGGAACACTTCCACATCATATTCAATTTTCATCGGGATCGAAAAAAAGCCGATTGGAATCGTGTGCAACGCCCCATCCCTGATGTATGGAAATTGGAATTAGTGAACTCCTCATATTGAATGAGTGTTAAATATACTATTGAATAGTAAAAAGTACATGATGACCCATACCGATTTTTACTTTTTCTTTTTACAAAAAAAATGAATTGAAAAACATTATTCACATTTTTTATCAAATCAATAATTAGAAAATGATTAACGTTTACAAAGAAAAAGGATAAATTATTATTGAAATTTAGACTCATCAAATGTGAGAAAACTGAATCTCTTGAATTTTTAATATAAATCATAAATCAATAGGTCATTTCATCTTAGATGTGACCTAAAGTCACAATTCAGCGGCTAGGTAAAGCAGTTTGAGGTGATTTTTAATCACCACTAGTTTTTACCTTCCGAGGTCAAACTAAAGGGAGGGGTATATGCATTTGACACTCGGTAACCTAACTTTGCTACTTCGTTGTTCAAACGAAGCTACATGAAAAACCATTCGAAAAATGACTTTTTGTATTAGAAATGATGAGAACAGTCCGAGGAATCGAAGTACCGACCCCTATTTTTGATTCACTACTCCGTTTTTCTAAAAAGTGCATGAGAGAAAATGATTCGATGAAGATGACGAGATTGAATCTTAATTCCCTAGCCAGCAAAAACGGAAATGGATTGGTAGCATTGAAATTTCGTTCATACTTATGATTCTGCGCGCGAAAGATTCAAATTTAAGATAATCACCTTGAGAGTAATCGAAGGATTACATCATGTAGGAAAGGGTAAAAAAAACTGCAAACTTGAAAATTGAAAATTGAAAACCCCCTGACGAACAAGTTGCCAATTGACTTATTTACAAACTGAAAAACCAAAAAACTGAAAAACTGAAAAAGGGAAATTTAAAAACACCCGACAAAAAAGTTATCCTTGAGTAGTTTAAAAGGAGGAAAATAAAAACTCACAATTTCAATTAGACGAATTTTAGAGAAACTGAAATTTCAACATTTTCGTGACTCTATATGTCCCCCCGACATTTTTCTGCTGTTTCTTCTGTTACAAAAAAATTTCACTTTCTCTAAGATTCGCCTAATTAAAATTTTAAGTTTTTATTTTCCTCTTTTTCAAAATATATCCGCACTCTAAGAGGAATAGTAAAATTATTAAAGATATTTCCTTTGTAGCTTTGATTTTTCTCAACAAGTAAGGTCCTGGGGCAGACTCTGCTATTCAATTTACATTCTGGAATATCTCGTAACAATTGTTGGTGTACTGAAATCGATTTGAAGTGTTTTATCTTTTCGCTACTAAATTATTCATTTTAAACAGTGGAGAAATATTTTTGTCTCAATTTTTCGTTCATTGGGTATTTTTCAATGACTGAATAAATTTGTTTCTATTAGTTAGAAATGATCGGAAATGGCCTACTCTGTATAATCATAAGTTTACTCCTCCTGTAGAAGTTCTTTGAATTCAATGTTCAATACTCACATAAATGATCATAATCGGCTTGATATGTACTCTTCAATCGATCTTCATGTATTATCCTGAGGATATCATAACTAGGCATTGATGGTTCTTTTAGACTTGATAATTCTCCAACGCTTTTCATCCAATTTTTGACATTATTGCACTTCACTGATTTACCAGCATAGATGTCTAGATCCGTATTCACCATATCAAGTTTAGGTTCATGGAGTAATCCCATTGGCCCCAAGCGACTCCATTCATATCCATCAGATTCCGGCATCGTTTCGCAGTCTTGTCTCACCTGCTTTTTCTGTAATGGCTCATTACAGCTGGATTTCCTATACTTTTGAGATACCTGTGGTATTGTTTGAAACGTTACTGGTGGCATCGGGAACTTTTTCTCATAGGGCCACTCGTAATCATTGCGGTAGATCGTTGTGATATTCATTTAACTGATAATTGAAAATTCCCGTAATTGAATGTTGATACAGTTTTTAATTCTCGAATCATCTACACTGAAAAATGTAGTAACTACAACTTTCGCATTTTCCCAAAGGTTAGAAAACTGAAGGCGAATGTTCTCGCAATTAATTTTAATCAAAAATAGGTGAAAATTTCCAAGTTCGTAATGCAAGTGACAATTATTTTTCAGACCACCTTCACACTTAATGTCCCATTATTTTTGTCACACTTCTCCATCACACTTGGCCAACTTCCAACGGAACGTCTACATGGCTCTCTCTAAATCGAAATCGCAGCTGCAGTGCATAGCGAAAGCTCAATATATGGAGAAACAAATGAACCAATCACCTTTATTCTATTCAGATTTTTTTCGAATCGCAGTGAATTTTTTAGAAGTTATTTTTTAAAATCTTTACATTTTACATTTAACTCGCAAAAGTAGCGTATTTCTTCTGTTGATGATCGAAATATGAGATCTGATTTGTAATGATAACACATGGAAACAAGCAGTTGATCGAGCCTATTCGGCAGAAGAAATTTGACCATTACCACATGCGTTAATTGTCTTTTTTATTTTTCATTTCTACCAATGACATTGGTAGTAAGCTTCCGAATGGATCCATAGCCATTAGATTGAAAAATAAGATGAGTGCATCACGAAGAATCGATCACTTGAAAATTATACAAGATAATGTGTCATAGAAAAATTGCTTTTTTTTAATCATCAGATTGGAAACAAAAAAAAACCACACAATTGAAGATTAGATTTTAACGGATTTACAAAAGTAGATTTTCCATTTCAAAATTGCACACCAAGATTATTCAATCTTAGAATTTATCACGAGAATCATTTATTGAAAGAGGGACATTCTCTTATTTTTATCTCCTAAAATCTTCAATTTCTTTTTCGAAGAATCATTTCCATTATTCCATTAAAATAATGTGTAATGCATTTAAACATTAATTCAAGTTATTAAATATTAAATTTGTAGAGTATTCGAAATTCATGCAATTCTTTGAATTTCCACAAAATTCCTTGAATTTCTTCTCAGCTCCTTGCAATTATCTTGAATTCCTTGGATCTCCTTTGAATTCCTCGAATTTCCTCGTAATTCCTTGAATTCCCGGGAACAGTTGTTATCATAAGAGGAAGGTAGTATCAAATTTTCAAGTTGATATCTCAATTTTTGCGAAGGCTAGAGCGAACAACCATTTTTTCGAAAAAACAGAAAAGTGGAAATATCTCGAAAACTTTGCACGAACGAATATATAGGTTTCGATTGATCTAAATAGGAGGTATCGAGACGAGTACTTTGAAAAAAAAAACTGAAATCGGTCGCGTTTCAGAAAAAGTCGAATATCTCCAAAACTACTGATCCGATTGAGCCCATCCAAAATGCGAACCGTTGTTATCATAAGAGGAAGGTCGTATCAAATTTTCAAGTTGATATATCAATTTTTGCGAAGGCTAGAGAGCGAACAACGATTTTTTCGAAAAAACAGAAAAGTTGAAATATCTCGAAAACTTTGCAGGGACGGGTATATAGGTTTCGATTGATTTAGATAGGAGGCATCGAGACGAGTATTTTGAAAAAAAAAATTAAAATCGGTTCACTATTTTTGGAGATATTTCAGAAAAACGATTTTAAAAACAAATCGCTTTTTCTCAAAAACTATTAGACCGATCGAGCTGATCTTGTGCACAGAGTTAATCCTTATTAAGACCTATAATCTGACAAAATTTCACATTTTTTAAAATTTTTTTAGTCAATTTATTACTCGATTTTCTAAAAGTTGACTACCGGGCAAGTGGCGGTGGAGGGACCAACATACAGACATGGTCGTCAAACTTCGTATTTTTACGTTTTAGACCATTCTACATCATGTCCAATGAAAATTAGAAAATCCGAAAATCGAAAGATTGCAAAGCTGCCATTCGGAAGCAAAAAGAAAATTTAATCCATAATATTTTAGAATAAGCATGAATGAAGTAAGCTCTAATCTAGTTGAACTTAAATAAAATGAAATAGTACGATTGTGAGATTGGGATACTCGTTATTGACATATTGAAGAAATGAAGTTCAAATAAAAGTTGAATATCTCCAACCAAGTAATCCACTTGAGTCCATCTTAAATACGAACTGTTGCAATGTTAAGCGGCAGCTTCATGCCAAATTTCAAGTCGATATCTCGATTTTTACTCAAGTTAGAGCGCGAACAAGGATTTCAAGTCAAAAACATAAAAATCTAAATAGCTCAAAAACTTTGTATGAACGGGTATATATATTTTGATTGATAGAGGACATTAAGTCAAATATTTTGAAAAAAAAATCATTGAGATCGGTTGACTCGTTATTGAGATATTCAAGACATTAAGTTTACATACAAGTTGAATATCTCCGAAACTAATTGACCGATTGAGCTCATCTTCCATACCGGTCCTTGCAATGATCAGAGACAGTTTCATCCAAATTTCAAGTCAATATCTGAATTGTTACTCAAGTTAGAGCATCAACAAGGATTTCAAGTCAAAAACAGAAAAATCTGCATCTCTTAAAAACTTTGTATGAATGGCTATATATATTATTGAGAAAGAGAATATCAAGCCGAATAATTTGAAAAAAAAATTATTGAAATCGGTTGGGTATTTTCCGAGATATTTGCGAAAAAAGGTTAAAAAACGGATGGCTATTGCTCAAAAACTAATGGACGGATCAAGCTGAAGTGTGGTATGGAATTAGTCTCAAGTTATAGCAATTAACTGAAAAAATTTTAAACTTTTCGGAATCATTTTTCCCGTTTAATTATCAAATTTACGAAAAAATGACCACCGACTGGACAGTGTCACGCACAGACATGGTCCCTAAATTTCCTATTTTTACATTTCACACCATTCTGCATCATTTCCAAGCAACATTAGAAAATGTAAAAATGGAACGATTGCAATGCTTCCATTCGGAAGCAAAAAAATGACTGGCAAAATTTATTCATACCAAGCTAACTGATGATTCTTTAATTAGCAATTTTTTCTTTATAGTGATGTAAAACTTCAGAATACCCCATGTACTAATCGCACTCGAAAGATATCGCTGTCGTCCGCATCAGCAGCGGAAATAGAATGACGACATCATTTCGATCCTCCAACTCCGAGAGAATAAGAGACAATAAACGAGATTTAGCAGTGATGGTTTATCTTATAGATTTCTAAAGGGACCTCCAACTATATGAATTCATTATTCAGAGAGATCTCTATTTGTGCTGGCAAATCAAAGCTCTATCACCCTGAAAATTTCGGGTTATCCAATTTTTATTAGAAAATAAGGTGGAATGGTATTGTTCATTGGTAATCAATTATTATTATGAATATTTTTATTTATTGTTAACGTGATTTGTCGCAAGGGGTTTGCGACTGGCCATTGCTCGAAGGTCTTCAGCCTGTATCATGAATATTTTATGACCCATTATGGTTTTGTACAAGATTCACCATAAACCTTGTCAGTCAGGACCAGAAAACTACATTGTAAAGGACTTGGAATTGTTTCCAACTCCGACTCCACCCCAATTGGTACTGAAGTAAGTCCATGTTTGGTAGTGTCTACACACGGTATATGGTAATTACCGCATGGTAATTAAGGATACGGCCATAGGTAACGTTTGCCATGTATCTAAGGTTTTTCTTTGCCATGGATCTATGGTTTTTACTATGCGTCTATGGTTTTTTTCCCTTGTCACCGTTGGTGCTTTACCATAAATGTAAGGTAAACTCTACGGCATATGGTAATTTTTTCCATGTATTTATGGCCATTTCAGAAATGCACATCAGTGTGCCATGAGTGATTGGTAATTTCTGCGATGCATGGTTTTGTCTCATCGTATGCAAAGAAATTCGCTATTTCTCAATGAAATATTGAACATTACATCAAAATTGAAGTCGCTCAGCATCGCTTAGCTAGGGGAAAAACGCCCGGCAGGTAGAAGAAAATCGCGATGAAAAGACAAGAAGGATATCAACAATTGAATTTAATCCATGATTAAAATAAAATTTCATGCTGGAACGGTGAAACTATGTTGGGAATATCTTGGACATGAATAGGTTTAGAAGGAAATGTTGAAATGTAGGACTCGTGGTTGTTGGTTCGAGAATACGAAATCACTACTCAAGCGAATTAACTATATAACTAATTTTTTGGCCGAAGCATTGGAGAGAAATATATACAAGTGATGACAATTATTGGTGTGTTCACGTTTGATTCGGCCTTAAGTTTTCGTTTGTTGCAAACTTCTTTCTCCTCACCCAAATGCATAACAGAATTTTGGCGATGAGGTACTTGATTCAGATTTAAGTGCATACAGGGGTATTGTCTACAACGAAAAATGACAGACCCAGTGCCACCAGGTCAAGGGGCCAGAGGCTTAGTGGGGTCCATTTTGTCGTACGACGAGATGGAACCGTTCAGTTCCTACATCCATCACTTTTATGCGTTTTTCATGGTAAATAGTTTCAAGGATACAACAAAAGTAGGTGTTGTCATATTAATCGTTGGCCCGAAGGCGTTCGATGTTTTACAGAACAGTTTACAACCTGCAAAACCTGCTAAAAAGATATTCGACGAGTTACTGGAAGTACTAAAAAATACTACACTGTAATAAATTTGGTGTTAAATTGACACCGATCGGCGTCCCAATGAGTCCACACCGTTTTTGATGTGGAGTTGCGGTGTTAAAATAACACCGCACTATAGGACATCGCGTGTAAAAAATGGTGCTGATTCAACACCGAACGGTGTCCCAAGAATTCCACATTGGATTTTTTACTGTGTACAAACCGAAGAAATCAGTGATTGCAGAGGAATATCATTTTCACAAGCGGCTACAAAAGCCGGGCGAGTCGGTAACGCAGCTCAGCGTGGAGTTGCAAGGGTTAGCAACGTCATGTAAATATGGCGCGTTCTTGGATAACGCACGGAGAGATCAGATCGTGTGCGGAGTAGCGAGCGAAGCCATCAGAAGGAAATTACTCAGTGAGGCAGCTTTATCGTTCGCTCAAGCAGTGGAGCAAGCCGTGTCCATGGAAATGGCGGCAGATCAAACGAAATGCATTGCGGGGAAGTCAGGAGTAGAAGCATCGGTGATTAATGCAAACAGACAGAAAGAACAGAGGCCTCTTCAGGGGAAGAGAGTCTATTATCGTTGCGGGGGTGAGTGGTCCCAGCAGCATCACTGCTCAGCTATAGACGCAGTGTGTCGTAAATGTCATAAAAAAGAGCATTTTCGAAAAGTGTGCCGTTCAGCATGTAGTAAGAAGGGTAAATCAACCCAAGTGCATCAGGTGCTCGGTCAAAGGGAGGAAAATTCAACGGCCGAAGAAAACAAATTTCTGGAGAATTCAGTTGGTGTTTTCGAGCAAAAGTGCCACTGCCTGGCATGCGCAAGTGGTCAAATCAGTACCATTCACTCAGGTTCATCAGTTAGGGAGACGCTACAAAGAGATTTCAAGGTTCAAGGGAAACGACTGGGCTTGGAGGTGGATAGAGACGCTACAATGTCAATTATGGGTAAAGCGTTTTCGACACATAATTTTCGAATGTGAAGTTGAAACCTTGTCATTTACAATTATACGTGTAGCTTCGGGAGAATTGTTGAAAGTTGTGAGTGAAACTAAAGTACAAGTGTAATTGTTAAATCAGAATAATAAGGAGATAGAGTTACCTCTAGTAATTATTGATGTTGAGTTACAGTTCCCGTTGTTGGGGAGAAATTGGCTTGACTACTAAAGCCAAATTGGAGAGATGTATTATTTATAAGTCAAGTTAATGAGACTGATTCACATGCAAAAATGAAAGCTGAAACTAGCGAAAGATTCAACATCTGAAGATTTGTCTTAGGCAAATCTATAGGTGTACAAATGTTGTTAAGTAATGTACAAACTCTTTCGCACTTAAAAAAGAATTGTACATACGATTATTGTACTCTCTCACACTTAAATATCCCCTAAATTGAATTTTCCACTGACGGATATTCTGCTAGTTTCAGCTTCATCGTGCAAAAAACGTGTCAAAAGTTGAAATTTTATTCCCCAAAGTTTTTGAGGAGAAGAAAACAGATCATATCAAGGGTTTTACACTCCATTCACAGTTAAAGGAAGATGCAGTGCCAGTATTTAAGAACCCCTATGATGTACCTTATAATATTGTTTCCGATGTCGACCAAGAAGTTAAGAAATTAGTTAAAGATGGTATCTGGTCTCCTGTCATGCATAGTCAGTGGGTATCTCCTCTAGTAGTAGTTCCCAAGAAAGATGGGAAATTGACACTGTGCATTGATTAGAAAATTACAATGAATCCAAGTATTGTAAGAAATCTGGATAAATTACCAAAGTTCGATGATATTCTGGTGGAAATAGGTAAAGGGAAAGTACTTTGTGTAGTTGATTTAAACGGAGCTTATTTACAAGTGAGGGTTTCAGAAGAAAGTAGTAAAATTCTTGTGGTAAACACATTCTTTGGACATTTTGCACTAAATGAATTGCCTCTTAGAGTTTCCACAGTTCCAGGAGATTTTCAAGCGATAATGGAAGTAATTTTGAGGGATATTCCAAAATCAGGGTTTCATCTTGATGATGCTATACTCTGTGGTAATGATTTCGAAGACTGTCAGAAGAAGCGATTCAGTATTTAAACAATGTTTGAGGAACATGGAGTTCATATAAATGGGGATAAATGACAGTTTTTTAAGGATTCAGTCCAATACTTAGGTCATATAATTGATTCAACAGGAATCAGAGCGGTAGACGATAAAGTAAAAAAAAAGCAAAAGCGATTGTGGACTGCCCTAGACCAACAAATGTAACTCAATGGAAGTCATATTTGGGGATGTTGAATTGTTATGGGAAGTTTTTACCAAATCGAAGTTCAATTTTGCATCCATTATTCATTTTGTTAAAAGATACAATTGCTTTTGAGTGAGGAGAAGCGTGTGAAAGAGCTTTTGAAGCAAGTAAGATGTGTTTACTCAGGAACAATGCGTTGGTATATTTTGATCTAGATAAGCCAGTGTATGTGGTATCTGATGTGAGTCGTTACGGAGTGGGAGCAGTCTTGTGTCATATTATCGATGGGTTTGAAAGACCAATTCGTTTTGCATCTACAATATTGCCAAGCGCTCAGCAAAATTACAGTCAGTTAGAAAGAGAAGCGTTAGGTTTGAATTTTGCGGTGAAGCAGTTTCACAAGTGTATTTATGGCAGACCCTTTGTGCTCGTTACTGATAATCAATCAATCAAAGCAATTCTAGGGTCCAAAGCTGGGATGCCTACGTTGGAGGCAAGGCACCTACTGTTTTGTTGAGTGCTTATCAGTATGAGTTGGTATACAAGAAGTATCTAAAGTGTGCAGATATACTATCAGGGTTTTTGTTGGAAGGTGGTACTGGGGATTTTGTATTGATAATTGAGATGGATGAACCATTGACCAGTTTAGAGATTGAGAAAGAAACGAGCCAAGATCCTAGTTAGTGAAGCCTTGGATTTTACTAAGAGAGGTTGGCCTGACCATCTTTCAGATGAGAGTTTGAAGCCTTATTTTGCAAAGCGTTTTGAGTTATCAGTAGCGGGAAATTGTTTGCGTGTTGGGAACAGAGTTGTAGTACCTAGGGTTCTACGGAATTAGATCTTAGAATTGTTACATAAGGGGCATGCAGGGAGTATTAAAATGAAGATGCTGGCTAGACAAAGTGTATACTGGCTAGGCATTATCAAGGACATTGAATTGTTGGTCGAGAAGTGTGGTCCTTGCCAGAGTGTAGCAAGTGTTTCTCATAACAAGGATCTGGTTTCATGGATGCCTACTTCGAACCTTGGAAGAGGGTTCGCATTGATTTTTTAACAATTGAGTGGATTGACGTTCATGTGATGTCATGAACTGAGGCAAGAAAGACGATAGGCAAATGAAAGTTGACTTTCAGTTTGATGGGGTTTCCTCAGGAGTTGGTATCGGATATGGTTCCACCTGTCACATCCGTAGAATTTGAGTCATTCTGTAAATCGAATGGCATTAGATTGGTTCATAGTCCTCCGTACCACCCTCAAAGCAATGGGGTACCTGAGAAGGCCGTGCAAAGTTGTAAAAATCACATTAAGAAGCAATTGTTAGAATGTAAAGCCCACGTGAGTATGGAAGAGAAGTTAGCAAATTGATGTTAGTAGTAAGTGGCCGAGATTGGGGAATTCCCCACGCTCCCTCCCCCCTTTTTCCGGGACGTGCACATGCACGTCCCCCCTTCCCCCCTCGGCGGCTTGTTTTTTGAAGAGGACGTCGGCGCGCTGGGGGGGCGCCGGGGGTGCAGGGCCTCAAAGTTGGGGCCAAAAGGTCACAGGAAGTGGATGGTGGGTGGAAAATGGCCGGAAGATGGAAAATGGGTGGCGGCTGGAAAAGGTGTGGTGGGTGGAAAAGGGGTAGTGGGTGGAAAGTGGATAGCGGAAGAAAAATTTCTGGTGGGTGAAAAATGGCTGGCGTATGGAAATTGGCAGGCAGGTGTTGGCGAGGGTCCGGATGGCGCTCTCCAGGAAATTGGCGGCATCATCCTTGAAGCTTCGGAGAGACATTGCGCTTATGAATTTTTTTTTCCTTGTTTTGAAACGGATAACAAAGGATTGTAACCTTGAATGACGCAAAGAGTGGATAATACATTTTCTCTCTCTCTTTCTTATTTTGAGGTGAATTTTGCTGAATTTTTTCTGATTATTGTACAGTGCAGGAAAAAATTCCAAACCCACCATATTTTTCGAGCTGAAATGAAGACGAATATATTTTCCTGGAAATGTCTAAGTAGCTAAAAAAAGGGCGAGGTTTTTTCGTAAATGAATAACAAATGGTTCACAAATTACTTTTTCTTTAATTCATGTAAAATGATGAGCTACATTTTTAGGCTTACAAATGATTTTTTTCTCCAGTTTAAATTATTTACAAATACAAGAGATTATTATTATTATTATTTTTATTATTATATAGTCTACAGGGCAAGGGGGCCAGGGGGTTTAGTATGCAGGGGATTCGGTAAGCCCCTCCCATAAAACCATTCAACACGTCGTAGCAGAAAGGGAACATTTCACCGAAAAATTGATACAAATATCCCAGATTCCCCTGAGGTATTGTACGGTGGAGGTCGTCCTTGGCCACAAGGTAAATCTCGAAATTGTTGTGTATGCGATAGTGGAGTTCTTCAGTGGCTGGCATCCTGTTGTATTCCATATAATTCATGGCAACACTTGTGATCGCCCGGACCAGAAAATTGTTGTATTGTTTGAGAGGCAATGAGTCCACAAAGTGTAACCACTGTTGGATCCATGCAGCTTTGTTTTTTAATGTTGTAATGCGGGGACTCATCGTAATGAGAGGCTGCCTTACATCAGCACATACAAAAGTAACGCAGGGGTTAACGTAGCTGCCATGGAATATCACTTTGACATCCCCAAATTGCTTAGCAGGTACATTGTGGATGGATTTTACGTAAAACTTCTCAGGGTCAAAGTAGTCTGTAATGGCATCCAGATCTTTGTACAGAAGGCCCCATTCCTTCCGTGACATTGACATTACGACGCGGTTGGGGCGTACGACCATAAACTGCATAACATAAACAAATTGACCGAGGCAGGTAACTTGTAGACACGAATTTACTTTGTCTCTGACTTATTGAGAGTATAACTTGCGATAGCACCACCGGTTGTTCAATACCACTGCACTCTTTTTCGTTGATATTTTCCATGTTAAAAAACAGATAAACGATATGGAATTGACTGGATGAAATGAACTACGAGCAGCCGCGTTTTATAGTGTTAGGTATGACAGTGGGGCACGTTCAATCCCCCCATCATTCACATAACCACCCTATGCTAACCACACATTACTCCCACCATAGAGAATGCTGCGGCGTCGGCGTCACACATGGTCCCCCACTACCGTGGATTTGATATGATGTATATTGCCCCCACCTCTATCATGCTATCCCCACCACTGTGAATGTTTTTTCTAATATATATAACGTCGATTTTCTTCTGCATCATTCGTGAAAAATATTTTTGATTGTAAAAATGGATAAATGGATTGGATGGATGCGAAGGATTGCCCGTCGAGGATTTATGAGAGCTTCACATCCTCTTCGGTTGGCCCCCATCATGCCAACCACAGTACGAACAACTGAGATCTCGAGGACTGGGAGTGGGGCCGCCCCACCCGTCGCGGTGAAAACAACAATTTTGTTTTAAAGCAATGTAATTCATTCGCATCAAGTTTTGAATTAAAAAAAAATGTTTTTTTTAAATTTAGTTTTCTTGAATACACAAATGTAATCTACTTTTCTTCTTTTTTATTTTGAAAAAAAAACCCTCAAAAAATTTACTTCCCTCTAAAATGAGTATTTTGGAAAAAAAAAAAAAAGTTCACGTTTTTTTTTCATTTTGAATTTATAAAAACTTATATTTACGAAAAAAAATCTTACATCTAACATTGAAAACTTACATCTAGTTTACATCTACAAAAAAATTACTCTAATTTTTAATCTAATCCCTACACACTAGCTTAAAAAATCAAAAGTAGTTTTCATTTGTACTCATTTTTCAATCGCCGGGTTCGATCACGCGGCATTTTTTTTATATCCGTAGGGGAGGGTTGAAGCGCCCTCATCAAGCCTTCGTTTTGCGCCCGTCGCGCGAATAATTTTACTCTCGGGTTTTGTGATGACGTTATGGTACATGGTACGTCGTATGTCCTTATAGTTGATCTGGTAAGGTTCTCCCTTATCGACGATGAGGGCACGAATCGACGCTTAATGTATCTGTTTACGCGTCTCGTAATTTAGCTTAACGCCTTTTATTTTACTAACCTCTGCGATGATTCTATCCTGTTTCTTCACGCGATAAATATAAAATTTAGGACCGCCAGAGACAAAAGATGTAAGGAAACTCCCTTCTCCGCAGCCCTCTACTTCATCGGTCAGGTCCCTAGAAAATTCCCCAGTGGTAATTCCTTCGTTCCATCGCTCACGCAAATAATTGGATCCGTATCATAATATAAAGTGGGTTCTTGCTGTTTTTCTAAATAAGAATCTAATTTGAGACGTGCATGAGCGGTTGTATAAGCCGCAATAACAACATTGGCTTTGATAGATAGTTCCGCAGCTTCATTTAAATATTTCCAGGATACGAAGAGAGTCTCGTTATGGACAGGGACAAGCCCTATTACGTTGATTTCAGGATTGAACATTATGTCGGCAAACTCCTGGTATGTTCGAATAATTGCCTTTTTCGGTAAATTTTCTCTCTCCAAATTTATCCCAGAGACAGTTTAAACAGTTTTTCTACTGCTCTCAATTCAGCATTCTTTTAAATTTTATCCTTGTCGAGTTTCATTCCCTCTCTTGCTTCATATTCAGCTAGGTATCTATCCTTGGATTTATCATCTACGCACTTGACAGGCCAATCAGAAGACTCTTGTTTGATTTTTAGGAACCTATTTATATATACTCGTCGAATCAACCTCCTGTTCGCGCCGCAGGATCATAACGCGTTGTTTTTTTATACTCCCAAATTTCACTAATTTCCAAAATTTTATAGCCCAACTCTACTGCTTTACGAAGCTCTGGGGCGACCCAAGTCCCTAAAAACTTGCGGTAAGTGGGGTTGTCATGAGGGCAATTGTATTGCACTAAACCTTCACAGCATGACCGACACAGAGGGAACAGTAGTTTTCCGTGGGCTTTGACAGGTAAAACCGGATGAAATAATCGTCGCGGGGGTAAAATGCGGCATTTTACAAGTCGCTCTATCTGCGAAATATCGTTATTTGGGCATATGAGCTGACAATCGGTACCTACGTGCACAGCGGGATGACCGATGGGAAAAATTCCCGTCTTTAAAACGTATGGATATAATGAACAAACGTCGACATATCGAATTTTTTCATTCTCTTTAACATCATAGTTTGTTACGGTATGTCCCGTACCTCCGCCGAAAAAGGCGTTGCGCGAATCTAAGGCAATAAACATTTGCTGATCGATGTTTTCAACGAAGTTTGATAACTCGAGATCTGTCTTTTATTGACGAATAAAATCGCATTCCCACATTTCAATGACTTCGTAACTCAAGTTTTGCAATTTCCGGGTAATTGCTCCTGTTTTCTCATATCGACTCTCTAATGTATCCTTGTGGCTCACCTCTTCATCTCTATTAAACTTGAAACATCGTGGACAACCGTGCCAATAACACGCGTGAAACTGATACGCATATTTTTTATTATAATATTTTCAACATCTTTCCAATAACCATCTAGCCGATGCCTTGATTCCGTTCTGTGCTCTCGATTACGCCCGGCGTGTATTATTTGATGATTCTCGCAATCTTCATGCCACGGGAGCCATTCAATTGCTACTTTTGACTGTATTTTTCCTAAACGATATCGTCCCTGAGGGATAATACCTATCTATTTTTCTTTCAAGAAATTTGTTTGAAAAATACGCATACAAATCAAAGCAATCGTTACACACTCGGTAAAAGGGCAAACATTTCCAACATTCATAATTCATTTACGGAACTCCACAGAGTTTCGTAAGTAGAATTTCTTGACGAAAATAAAACTCATAATTTTTTGCTACTCGTTTATTATACCACGCTAAGAATTTTTCTCGATCTTGTACATTCATCGTGTTTGCGCCGTAATATTTCTTATCAGATATAGGTGCTGCGCAGTCCTGATTCTCTTTTTTATTGAAAAAATGTCAAAAATAGCCTTTTGCAATATCTCCCAATCCAAAAGTCTTTGGCAAACTGGCTGGAGCCATGTGGAAATAATATAAACTATCTATAAATTTATTATCCCCGAAATCCATGAAGATAAAGTTTGTGCCGTTGATAATTGCTTTAATCTCGCTATTAATTCTACGCATGACACCTCTCAAAATAAATTGCGAGTCATAACCTTTTGCGTTGTGAGCAATACACACTACTTTTTTGTACGCCTTACCCATCGATGTGATGTAATTGACAAATCCTCACACAGGATCTTCACCAGGAAAAACATTTTCTCGAGGTTTACACACATTGCACCGGCTTTGAAGATTTTCCCAAATCTTCCCAATATCGTCATCGTTCATTTCTGCACAGCGGTCACACATAGTTTGGGCTCCGCAAAGGGTTGGTACGTGTATGTTAACGTCATCAGTTTCTTGCATCAGCTCATCTTGTCTCGTCTCAAAGTCATAGAAAACAAACGCCGCGCGTTTCACTGTCAATTTTTTTTTACTTTCCAATGTAGGTATGTAGTATAGATGAGAAATATCTTCGTCCTTCTAGCACATGGTACAATAATATTTATTACACAGGTGTTTCTGAGTTTTTCGATGATCAATTTTTACATTGCATTTTTTACACAATTTTATGTGCCCACATACAGTAGATTCATTTCCGCTAGAAGACCCTGCTTTTTTATGTGGTTCGAAGCACAATTGACGGCGGTGCAATAGACCCGAGCAGTTGGGTTCAATTAGGGATGAATTACACGCGGGTAGTTAATAGAAATAATTACTTTATTGGGAATTGGTTTTTTAATCATTAATTTAAAAGTTATTGAATAAATAAAACTCGGTTTGATACTGAATGTATCAAGCGAGTATAAAGTATAAAGAAGGAAATCAAAGGATTGACAAGTAACTGGCCCCGAGACAACGATTACACGAGTTTTTATCACATCATGCAATACGATTGCATCAGGTCATTGTTCTTCGTCGCACACCTGCAAGGCATCGGGTGACGTCTTCCCGATGTACGCGAAGGCCAGTCGTCGGGGCGCAAAGTGCTGACGCTGCACCCCAGTTATCTGTATATTTCTTCATTCCACTGTTTGTTTCGAATAACTTGTGCCACTTTCGTCACTTCATGTTATTCGAATAAGCAGTTGAATTTTGGAATGTTATTTGGGGCATAACAGCGGAATTCTCGATTACATTCGTTACACATTATTTTATCGCCAATTGAAGGGTCACATGGTGGATTTTTCAAACACCTGTCACAAGATTTATCACAAATATGCCTTCGAGCATTGTAAGGTTTATTACAATGTTCATAATAATATGCAGCACCAAAGAAAGAAGGTAAATTTTGAATTGGCTCATAGTGTCGGCCGTTCGGATTTGTAATGATTTTTCTTTGGCCTCAACAAATTCTCAATAAGCCCTAACCCAAAATTCTCGATTATCCAAACACGGCCAACTCATTACCTTCGTTCTCGTAATCCGACAAGTCTGAAACGCCAAAAACCGTAATGCTAAAACTGGACTTCGGGAACAATCAGCAGCTCATCCAATCCTTACTTCGTGTATTTAGGGCGCCAGCCGATTTTTAGCAACGCAGAATCGACAAACCGCAAACGGAACCGTATTTTCTTAAAACTAAATACTGATTGTCCCCAAAAATCCAATAACCACAAGAAACGTATCGCAAACCATACGCAGAAATGTGGATTACGAGGGTACGGGATTTACTCGGCTGCTCAGTGTGCGGGTCGTGGAGAGAGGGGTGGATTCGTGGACGAGAACATCAATTAACAAAGCCAATCATCGATCGAGAAACCAATAAACCAATGTCTTAAATTCCAAACGGGATAGGTAAGGTCGATATTGAATAATAAACACAATTGTACTGACGTGTTTCGCTATTGCCGATATTAATACAAAATTGTAAATTCGTACAAACACAAAATTACGTGAATGTGACTCAAAATAATTTTAAATACTCTGAAATGATCCATTAAACTCCAAAAGGACTCGAAAGATGCGAATAATAATTTTAAGTATGAAAAAGAAAGCGATCCCAATCCAAAGCTGATAGAGTGAAGCAAAGGTATTGTCCACGAGGGGAACACGAATCCGAGAGAGAGAGACGATAGGAAGGTAGCGTATATGCGAGAGAGAACAGATGAGGTAGCTACGCGAAATAAAAAAGAGAGCTCACGAAAAGGTATTAATTTTTCTCTTATTTTTCGACTGTAATTAATCGAATTCCGAATTCTGGACCGTCTTTGTAATGGTTTCCCTAACTCTTGCGACATTTGAAATGCATTAAAATCGGGAATCTCATTCACCGAAAAGGTAGCAAAAATGAGCTAGGTAGTTTGAATCAGCCACGTGGCTGATTTACTGGAAGGGAGCACTTCTAACCCGGAAATGGAGGTTTTCTCCATGAAAATAGGTAGCTTACGGTCTCCAATAATTTCCAAAATAATAGGTAGCTTATTCATGAACGTAAGAGAGCTTAGATAATTTTATTGTTCTGGATTCCAACCATAAAAGTAAAGATAACTAAAAAGATAGCGTCCCCATGCCCAACCGGAATCCAAAACTCAACGAACGCTAGAGAGCATTAAAACGCATAAAAGGTAGTTTAAGAGCAATTCAGGTAGCCTAATTTTTCTCCCAAAACTCATTTGAGTTTGAGAAATATAAAGAAATAGCTAGCTTAGAATAATTACGTAAAGAGAGCGAGAAAAGGTAGCAAGCAAAAAGGTAGCTATGAAGCAGGTAGCGAGTTGGATCAATCGCCGTAGCGAGACGCATAAAGCATGAAATTTAGCCCAAAAGTTCCTGTAGGTAGCATTATTACTATTTGGATTTATTCAGGTAGCGTAATTATCATTCAAATAATTTCAGGTAGCTTCCAGGGAGCATTTGGGTTTGTTTGAAGGGTTTTCTACCCTTCAAACCATGAGTATCGGTGTTGGCGTCATTCCGAGAGGTAGCGACGCCATTCAGCGTGGTCCAACTGCTTTACCGAAAAACGCACCAATTCACTGTTAATCACCTCTAAATAAGTACACGAGTACTTACCATGGTCTGGAGCGTTGATTTCGACTGAATTTTGATCACGGGGCCTCGATAATCACCTCGAAAGAGAACTTGTTCGGGGAGCTAAATCGACTCGTACCTCACTCTTAGTCGTCCGGGTGGATACTGTAATGGAAACTGAGATGGCTGAGCGGATCTTCACTCCATCTACGACCGGAATAAGGTAGCTTATCTACAGAGGGCACTCTCCGGAGAGGAATTAGGACTTTACCAACGAAAACTCAGACGCAAACGCAACTTAACTAAATTAAAAACCCAATGGCGATCCGTTTCGACGACTGGGTGATCGTCTCCACGGCCTTCCAACTGAAAGCCCTAACACTCTCGCTCAAGGGAGCGCAAGCATTTCAACTCGACCTATGTACTCACTCTATCGACAAACCAAAAAGGGTTACAGGAAACACTGGGTAGCACACTATCTTGGCCAAATATTCCACGGTGATATCCTGATCCTTAACCGAATTTACGTAGGAAAATCTCAAAATTACTAAACTCTAACTCAACAAAACTCACTCGAAAAGAAATATCTGCAAAATATCTGGTTTATTTAATGAAGTTATTTAATGAATATTATCCTAAAAATTTATCGATTCACGCGATAGGTAACCAATTTAAGTAGTTCTCCGAACTTAATGTAGCTCTGAAGTAGAGTTAAGGTAGCAGGTAGCTCTAATCTTTTATATAGATTTTTATCGCGAAGAAAAGGTAACGGTTCATAAATTTTTACTCTCTCTCTCTCACTTTCTATTCATAAATACCCTGGAGTTCCGCACGTGAGGAATTCGCCTGCAATTTCATCACAGATAATACACAACGGACAGGGTTTATTGAGCAGGTATATTTCTGCTGGTCAGTTCAGATGTGCCATCGTAGAGTACAGGGTGATCTTTTCCATTTCTTTTAAGAGAGTAGACCTTGATGATGCATCCTTCTTGAGCCAAGTATCTTTGATATTGAGTCACTTCCTCTAAACCTCAATAACTCCAGCCGCCCGAATCAGACGTTTGGCCTCTTCACCCTTGGAAAGTCGAATGGACTCGCATATCTTGTGTAGTTTGCCCTTGTCAGCTCTGGTCTTCAATTTCTTGGCGTGTACTCTTGCACAACAAGTGATCGGGCTTTAGCCACAAGTCACAAACCATATTCATTTGAAATTTGAAGAACACATTTTCTACTCAGTCCACTGCTCATTCCCTTTTCAATAAAGTTTCTTTGACCTGCAGGGGCTTCAAACACATGGAGTTTTGTCCAAAATATGTCGGCGCAGTCGAAACCATTGGCATTCTGTGCAATAGAGCTCACCCGATTCCACAAATCCTGAAACTCGTATTCATTGATCGCACGTGGGCGTATCCATGCGTTGTCTCTTTGCATATTTGCAAAATTGAAAGTGAGACACATTCGATTCATTCCGCGGCCATCGGCTTCGATGATATTATTCTAGACATCTCAGAAAGCTTCTTCCACCCTCTCGTTCGGATTACGACCTTCAGGCACAGGGTTAATTCCGAACTCCATCACATGTGTATCGACTTTGAAACGAGGGAGTCTCTGCCGTAACCTTCGTACTGTCCTCAATGCTGACGGTGGGCCTTCTACCTCTTCAGTGCGGTGAAATTGAGCATCTGAAATTAAATTTATTTTCAATGGTGAAAATATTTTTCAGAAAAAAATATTCATCATTATTATTAACATAAAATGTAATACTCACCATTTTGCTGATCTAGTAAATCTAAATTGAAGTCTTCAATGGCTTTCAGCGCCTCAGGATCATTGATCACATTTTTACCACCACCGTATTGAATATCAAAGAGCTCGGGGATCAAATTCTCGAATAAATCCACATCAAAATTATCTTGAATTTCAAAATCACCTAATCACTTCAATGAATCAAGATTGAAATTATTTATCCAATTGAAATCGCACTGCAGAGGTGGGGTATTTCCTCTAGAAGTACCACTAGGCCCTGGTAAATCGTTTGGGTCCATCATTGTGAACGACTTTTGGGAAACTGTCACTTTCAAGACAAAAATCAGTCTATATCTGAAAAAGTCAGTGTCCTACCATTGGCCGCAGAAGGGGCAAGTGTATGTCTCTGGCATTTTAGCTATACACGCCTGCGCACATTGTCCTTGACCGATGAGGTAATAGCAGGTCAAACGCTTTGGGCCTTACGATACCCCCTGCCGTTCCGAAATGCATAGTACTTATTTGAATATATGATGCAAGGGTATAAAAGGATAAGTTTTTTCCATTGTAAATCAGATGGCAACATGGATACGAAGTCGAAACATCTTTTCACTGCTATGATTTGTGGACCCACAGGTTGTGGGAAAACATTTTTTGCAGAATAGATATTCGGATTATAACGAAAATTTTGTCGAATTTCGAGAGGGTCCACCACGATCCGGAGATTTTGATGATACTAAACCAAAATTGGTTGTTGTGGACGACTTCATGCGTGAATCATCGAATAGTGCAATAGTCGACTTTGTAAGGAATTTTTGCCGGTGCTTCATCAGTAAATATCCCAAACTAGCTTGGGCTTCTTCTCAATCGCTCAATTATGTTGGGCGCCAGCTAGATTTTCACGGAAAATCTAAAGATAAACCGGCCTCAGAGGATAACTCGTTTACTCTGAGAACTTCTCGTGGCGGGACTAACTGTGCGGAGCCAGCATCAGCGTAATACGGTAGAGTGGGCGAGGTTCACCATATCAGGAGTAATTCACTCGATCGATCTTCGTCTTTTCAGCCGAGAGATCTCGATAAAGCGTAACTTCTAGAAGACATTTCTCCATGTGTCTTTCGCCGAGGATGTTTCCATTCCTCTGACGTGTTTTCTTTCTCTCCAGAGTGGCTTAACTCTGGAGAAGTCAACAATTACGTGTGAATCCTTCTCACTTCTCGGAGCGCCGAACATTGAGAGGCACATGCGAAACAGGCATCCAGAGACTCATTCTCAACCACCTGTGCCCACCCCAACTCATCCTCAATGCTCGGTAAAAGCACTATCATCGCGGGCCAACACCCAGATTACTAGTCTTGGGGGCACGTGCGATCGGGCCTCCAGGAGTCGGCCTAACTCTCGGCCCACGGCAACACCACTTCTTTCGTCCGAAGTGATGGATACCTGAAAACATGGAATTAAAAGATCCCACGTCCTCAAAGTAACCCAGTCATTCTGTTTGGGATGCCGAAACGTCCCATTCTCTCGCTGTTTCGGATCTTATCCTCACAACGTCCCCCCACTAACAACTGCGCCGAGTAACCGGAAAACCATCCGCTCGCCTCCAGTGTCTGTCACCGACCCTCTCGAAATTTCCTAGGGCCTTTTCCCCCTAGTCTGAACATCTCAGCGGCGGTGGGTCATCCGTTACCCCACCACTATCAATCAGCTCGACGGAAATCAAGGGGGCGCTAGTCATCTCACCTAGCCATTGGTTCCTAGTCTAAGTCGATAGCGCCTCTAGAATCGCCCAGTTGGAACGCCGGTACGTTGGCCCTTTTTCCCCAAACACAGCTGGGCGGGTTTCCAAATAAGGCGACAGGGTATCGACAGCCTCTCTATAATATTCAGAAGTATGGTTTCACCCAAACCAAGCCTCTTGGCATTATTTGGATGGTCTATTCACCTCACGCGCGGTTCACTTTATCCGCCGTTCGATTCCACTCTCATCTTGCCCTCAGCTTCTTCAGCTGGCAGGCTCTAACCATTCTTGACTCATGGGGTTTTCGTATTGGTAAAACAGTTTACCGTAACAAGAAAATCTCGTTACAACTTATTCACAAAAGGCAGTCATCACAAAAATCTCAGTGTTATATTTATATCTCAAAATTTATTCTACCAAGGAAAAGGGCAGCGAGATATTTCATTGAATACAAATTATATTGCCGTATCAAAAATCCTCGAGATCGTGCACAAATAGCATATTTGGCTCCTCAGATATACCCAGAGGACACAAAATTTCTAGAGAAGGTCTATTTTGATGCCACATCGGAGGATCATGGATATTTGTTGCTTGATTTAAAACAGTCGACTCCTGAAAACTGCAGATTTCGTACCAATGTATTTCCTAGCGACCCCTATCACTATGTTTATACAGTGTGTTAAATAATGACTTTTTTTCCTCTTAACCCCTGATAGGAAAAAAATCATAGATTCCGGGAAAAATCTGAAAAAAAAATTGTTAAACGGATTTTTTTATATCGAAAATTAAAAGTTAACCAATAAACATTGAGGGATATCATACCCGAAGTTGACTCAAAATGGCGGAAAAACATCCGGCAACATCGCAGATAACGTGAAGTGAGTTGATGAAATGCTAGGGTATTTTTCCTAATGAAAGCATGGTCATGGGTTATAAAGAATACAAGATGGGAAGATGGAATAACTTATTACTAAGGCCGGAGACTTCATTTACGAAAACGGCTATTATCAGAAGTTGGCTCCAAATAGGTGATTGAAGTGAGCGACAAGTAGGGTTGGGAAGAAATTGAAACATTGATGTTGGAATTTGCCATAAATCATTGATTGGAGGGTTATTTTGTTGACAGAGTGAGGAAAAGCGTTTGAACGTGAATTGGGTGTTTTGAAGAGGGTCAATGGGAGATCTCGGCGATTTCTTAGGGGTAACTTACCAGGGGAGCTATCGGGTTCTTTCAAAAGGGGGTTAATGGAGGCCATGGTCGAGGGGAGATATTGGTGGTCAGTTCCCGGGACAGCCCTCAGGGTCGNAAACGATCATCCCCTAGATTGACTCGCCACCCCCTGAAATGACCCGGAGAGCTGCCCTGGAGAGTGACCCCNAGGGTATCTTTATAGTGGAGCTCTCGGGGTATTTTTAAGGGCGAAGGAGAGGGGGGGTATGGTCAAGGGGAGATCGTGGAGGTTGTTTGGGGATAACTCGGCAGGGCAGTTGTCCGGGTCTTT
>NW_021680764.1:185843-191474 GCF_001412515.2 Diachasma alloeum
ATTTTTTTATAATTATAACTTTCTTTTTTTTGCGAATTCTTAATGATTTGTTGCGTGTGGGGCGAAGCCCCCCCCCTGTAGCGCCTCGCTACATCCACACTGAGACGCGTATCGCACCGCTCTCATACACACACACCTGAGGAACACACGCACGTCTCAGGTGTCGCAATCGCTCCCGCCCTAACAGAAATTAGTCGTCTGGCTCATGCCACACGGTGGACATCTCTCCACCTCATCCTGTATATATTCATACTACCGACTCATCATCTGTACATACCGCATTCACGATAATACACTAAATCTTTAGTTTTGCAAACTGTTGCCTCGCGTAGTTGATTCATTATCTTCCCGAACAACCACAACCTCGAATCCTACATTGGTTCCGGTACCGGGAAACTGTGTGAGAGGCAGTTTCTCACTCAACATCAAAGGGAAGCGCGAGTGCGACAAGTGAAATCTCCTCGCAACCGCGTGCATTCATCATCGAAAGTTTTTACCCGCGCATTCCAGTGAAGTACATCCATCCTGGTGATCATCCACGCATCCTAGACTTTCCAGTGCCGCACATTTCGCGAGTTCGAGTGTTAAATTCAATTCCCCGCGATAGAAAACCGTAAAATTTCGTCGCGTGGGTACTCAACGGCATTTTCAAACGGACGTCTCGTGAATTCTAGAACATTCCAAGCGTCCGAGCGCCGAGCCTTGGTTTTGCTACATCCTTGCGAAATCAAAACAAGTGCCAGTGGTCGTGCACCAACATCATGAGTGGGACGATTTTATTTTTGTGTTATTGTGACGAGTGCCAGCACATTGCTGAGCACCCAGAGACGTTGTGCTGTGCTGGTGATAATAAAGACTTCTAGATACTTTATTTTTCTCTCTCACAAGCGTCGATTTCATTTCATTTCGGATAAATTGTGAGATGACAACAACCGCGCTAACACAAAGACAAAGACAACGGTAGCAACGAGCAGCTGGAGGACAGTGACACACTGGCATGAGGGAGAGAAGAAAGTAACCTCATGCCACTCTTCTCCGATGGCAGCATTGAGAACATCGGGCCGACTCAACGAGCTCATCTCCGCTAGAGCATCGTCGAGAATTACATACACACGCAGGCATTACCTCTACCTTCAGGAGTGATGGACACTTTGTTGGTATGAGGCACATCAACGTAGCGAAAATGGACACCACATCCGCGGCACGGGCGCAGGAGGCTGGTCACCTCAACCGTAGTCCCTTCGCATCTACACACGCCAACAGGATTTCACGGGCATCAGGGGATCTGGACCCTCGCCTACGATCCGCGGCGACTCCGCGACATGAGGGAGAGAAGAAAGTAACCTCATGTCGAACTTCTCCGATGGCAGCGTCGAGAACATCGGGCCGACTCACAGAGCTCATCTCCGCCAAACCTCAATGAGAACCTCGCCCTCTGGAATACGCGACGTCACATCGAACGCCGATAGACGTCTTCACCAGGGCATCACCTCTCTGACACATCATTGAGAGGCATCGCACACACCTGCATACACACACCATCGCAACACACGGCGAGGGTAAACAAACACACCACTCCAAGCTCACGACCGTCTCAACACATCAGCAACCGGGAGAATAGCTCACGCCTAGCAGCAGCTAGGGTGTCGCAGTCAACTCCATCATCAACGAACATATTAATTTTTCTGCTTTATGTTTCAGTTTAGAAAAACTGCGTTTTTCACTAAGAAGGGGAGTCATCTAGCGCCTCGCTACATCCACACTGAGACGCGTATCGCACCGTTCTCATACACACACACCTGAGGAACACACGGACTTCTTAGGTGTCGCAATCGCTCCCGCGCTAGCAGAAATGAGTCGTCTGGCTCATGTCACACAGTGGACATCTCTCCACCTTATCCTGTATATATTCATACTACCGACTCATCATCTGTGCATACCGCATTCACGACAATAAACTAAATCACTAGTTTTGCAAACTGTTGCCTCGCGTAGTTGATTCGTTATTTTCCCGAACAACCACAACCTCGAATCCTATACCCCCCCCCCTGTAAGATACGAGGTGGCGGATGTTCGGGAAGGTATCGAATCACTACGCGAGGCAATGTTGCTAAGCTGATTAGTTTATTGTCGGTATGAATGTATGTACATGAGTGAGTCGTAATGAATATATATATATACAGATGAGGTGGAGATGTCCACCGATCGGCGAGAGCCGGACGCCTGAATTTGGGAGTATTGCCACACCTGAGGTATGCGTGTGGTCCTCAGGTGTAAGTGTGTGTGAGAGGTGAATTAGCTCATCACGCGGTACATGTAGCGAGACGCTACATGACTCGCCTCCTTAGTGAAAAACGTAGTTTTTCTAAACTAAAACATAAAGAAAAAAATTAATATGTTTGAACAGCTCGAGCGAGTGCTCGAGAAAATGTTCGTTGGTGATGGAGTTGACTGCGACACCCATGATCCTGAAGTTGGCGAGAAAGCGCAGCGTGAGTCGTGCGGGGCCCTGCGCCTCGATCTCTTACGGCACTGACTAATGTCCGCCCACTCTGAGGGTGTTCTCTTACATTCCTAATACTTATGAAAGGACATAAATATTTTCGACATGATTATTTGTTTATGCAACTTAATTTTTTTATGAATTGACATTACTTAATTGATTTGACCTTTGACGTGGGTTCACCCTACGGGTGGGGGGACTCAAAAAATGGCGTCATCAGGCGGCGCCATGATTCTTTGACAAGTCAACTCTATTTTTTTTATCAATTAACATTACTCAATTGATTTGATCTTTGACGTGGGTTCACCCTAGGGGTGGGGGGACTCAAAAAATGGCGTCATCAGGCGGCGCCATGATTCTTTGACAAGTCAACTCAATTTTTTTATCAATTAAAATTTCTCAATTGATTTGACCTTCGGCGTGGGTTCACCCTCGTGGTGTGGGGACTCAAAAAAAGGCCTCATTAGGGGGCGCCATGTTTTTTTGACAGGTCAACGCAATTTTGTCATCAATTAACATTACTCAATTGATTTGATCTTTGACGTGGGTTCACCCTAGGGGTGGGGGGACTCAAAAAATGGTACCATCAGGCGGCGCCATCATTTTTTGACAAGTCAACTCTATTTTTTATCAATGAACATTAGTAGTATGGGAACTACTATGTCGCCCCCCACCTAAAGTCGATATGGCCCCACCACCACACCTGTCAGAGTAGCACGGCTCCGACGTGTGTGAGCGGTGGGGTACAGCGTGGCTACGGGTGCGTCACCCGGGCGCGTATCCCAACCCCGAGCGGTTTCGGGAGAACCGCTGGTCCCTCGGCCACGAAATTGAAATTTGGGGGTCAAAAATTTTACCCCCCACCACCGCTTGTGAGTAAAGGATCCACCACCACACCGATCGGAATAGCGCGGCTCCGACGTGTGTGTGCGGTGAGGGTATAGCGTATACTGAACGAGTACCCCAACCCCGAGCGGTTTTGGGGGAACCACTGGTCCCTCGGCCGCGATACTAAAATTTGGGGGTCAAAAATATTCGCCTTCTCTATCACTAATATATTTAAGGACCCACCATCGCACCGATTGGAATAACGCGGCTCTGACGTGTGCGGAGGGGGTAAAACGTGTACTGCGGACGCGTATCCCAATCTCGAATGGTTTTGGGGGACCGTTGACCCTCAGGCCTCAATATTTAGCAAAAATTCGGGGGACAACATTTTTCGAACTGAAAGAGCATACCGGTGCTCCGATAAAATCCGCGAAAACCGTAAACATATTAAAAGAATACTTTACCTGTCACTGCACTCTCCTCACAGGGCTCCGAAAAATCCAAAAATCGTCATTGTTCACCTTATGCATTAAATNCTCTCCTCACAGGGCTCCGAAAAATCCGAAAATCGTCATTGTTCAACTTATGCATTAAATATAACTGCCACTAAACCACTAGTACTGTGGGTCTATAGGGACTGAAGAGAAACGTCAACACTACCACTCCCTGTCCTCATCGGACTCCCCGAACAACGACACCTGGCCCAACTCCTCGTCCTTGGCGTCCCAATCGTCGCGCTCGCGACGCTCCTCTTCTAACCAGCTAACCAGGCGATCCTGGGTGTAATCGGCTGGCTCGATAAGCATCGGGAATGGTCCATCCCTCTGCCACCATCCCAGCTGGGGTGATCCACTGGGACCCCGGTGCCGAGTATCATTCTCCAGATGCTCAGCTGAGAGAATGAGAGGTCGCTCTACCCGGAGAGTCCACAGGCGGTCCGGGAATCGGGGGTCCAGTCCGTCATATCCGTCCCACAACTCGTACGGGTCCGGGTCTGCCTCGATGGCGATGGGGTCCCTGTTGAACCCCCTGATCAGGGTGGACCAATAATGGTCATCAGTGACGGAACACGATGACGACGTGTCCGAGGAGGGTGTGGCGGGACGCGATGGTTTTACGATATACCCGCTGGTGGATGGTGTTGGCTCGTCCTGGGGGGTGACGGTGCTAGTGGGGGATACAAAGTTTTTCCCCGTCACACGCATGATTACACACACACGGCACAAAAAAATACCCGCTCTATCACACACACACAATAATCCAAATGTTTGACGATAATTGAGATCTTGTCCCGGCCGCGCTTCACTGAGGACTGAAAAAATGATTATTTGGTTTGGGGAGACAGCCGGTGAGTTGGTTACTCACCCTGGAACAATGTGCTGACCATGCAGTTTTGCACGTGCACTCTGTGACATCTTCTTCACCGTAACACACACTAGCTCTCGAAGGTCAGACTAACCGTCTCCACATGTGCTTACCTTGCAAATCTAACATCTGCAGAGACGAGTTGATACNCAATGTTGTGACACGGATAGTGAAGATGATTCATGGATATCTCCCAGAGTTGCACTAGAAAGAAGATTAGATTTGAGAAGAGGAAGAGAAGCACGGTACGACATGATCAGACAAGCACGAATACCGGAGACAGACCCTACAGAAGTGTATGAATGCGCTTCATGTTACTCTTCAGATTGCGATGAGGACTTATGCATTGACGGTATTGANATAAATAGTTATTTCCCATGGTTGATATATCTAAATACATAGAACAAATTATTACATTCTAAAAATAAAATCATATACATTATAATTGGTAATTATTGTGACACGGAGAGAGCTTGGGCATTTTTCGAGCCCTGCCGCGCCTCCTCTTCGCTGCATCCTCAGGTGTCACCGGCCACACCCTCTTCAAAGGCGGTGGTGACAACGTACGCTCCCTCTCTAGCTCCTCTTCCAGACCCCTGACGCATGACGCACACCTTTCCCTTGGTGCACACCGCCTCAATTTTGGCAGTTTGGAGTCAAGAATCNAGGACTTATGCATTGACGGTATTGAGGAGGAAGAGGCAAGGATGCCACGTCACTGTCAAGTCAACTTGGAGAACTTTTCAGCTATCCGTGGGGTGCGAGAGGATAATAATGAAGAAGAACAAAACATTAGTGGTATGATGATGATGNGAAGTTCCTCCACTACCGCTTCAATAAGTACCTCCTCGTTATTAAACCGAAAATTCCACTTTTTTGTCGTTGAGTCAGCCTCACATTGCTCAACCACACACCTTCCTCTTCTTCGTAGCCTC
>NW_021680764.1:191984-192136 GCF_001412515.2 Diachasma alloeum
ATAGGAGGAGCTATGACGAGATCTGCGACAGTGACCCCACGTCAAAATGGAGAAAACAAGGAGGAATAAGACCCTCACGAGGATATCCATCCCCCAGGACGGCGTTTCGAAATAATCGCTGAGTCATGTAAAAAATACCATAATTTTAAGAT
>NW_021680764.1:196737-198167 GCF_001412515.2 Diachasma alloeum
GTGTCTGCTCAAGGGGTAGGTTGGGTGGTCCGGCAACTGCCAGGGTGGCTAGGTGGGGCTGACTGGGATACGAAGGAACTGAGGGCTCTAGGGCTTTCGAGGAGCTGAGGTCCACTGTACTAGTTCGAGGCTGACTGGGGGTAACTTGAAATTCACCTGAGGGAAGTTCAATTCTGGGAGCTTCTCGCTTACGGTCGGTTCGAGATGACTCAACAATCTGTGAGGTCTCTGAACTCCGGTTCTGGGGGTTTACTTGATTTAACGAACTTCCCCAGAGCTGGGTGGGAAAGCCTAAAAGGGACAGAGGGATGTAGGAAGAATCAACTTCTTTATTCCACTCAGCGGCCTCATCGCCAAACTTTTTTCTCACTTCCAATCTGACGAATCGATCTATCAAAACCTTGGGACTTCCAAAAATATTTACTTTATGGGCATCTAGAAGAGCTCTCTGCTCATAGGGGCACAGTTCCTCAAATCTACGTTTAACTTCCTCTCGATAATGGGAAATCTCGGTGGAGGGGGAGGGGACGCGTGTACTGGGCAGAACTGGGGTGGCAAACCAGGGGGCAGATATAGGGTCGGCGTTGGGTTTCGGGGTCATCCTGTTAACGTTTATAAATTTCCAAAATAATTTCAAAGAAATGTTTTAATGTGACTCCACTTTTCAAGAAGCACAAAAAAAAAATAATAACGAAAAACTATTAACTTAATCCGAAAAACTATTGATTTGATAGAAGGATTCTAAGTTAACTTCAAGGGGGGGGGGGGTTTACACGATGGGTGAAAACGGCGGGAGGCCAAAAATAATACCCGAGGGAATGATCAAGTTAATACTCGCGGGGTAGAGGGGTGGTACAAGGGGAATACATTCGAGGGCACACAATAATATGAAAATAAATTCGAGAGGAAAAATAATTCGAGAGGAAAATATATTCGAACGAAAAATGTGTTCGAAAGAGAATGCACAGTATGAAGTAGAAATGAGTGTATCGGGCGACTGTAACTGCGTTACGCAATCAAAACAAACCCGCAACAGTGAGCCACACAAAGGGAACGGAATGCGACATTCGGGGGGAAGACTGGGGGGGAGAAATATAATACGCTCAATTTTTAGCGCCTAGCCCCACGTCGGGCGCCAATTTGTGACCTTTCAATATTTAATTAATATTATTTCCTAAAAAGGGGATTTAGGCCGATTAAATAATGAGGACAAATGAGGGATAAAATTAACTGAAGATCTATATTTCTATTAATTTACATAATTAGATCGTCGTAAGACGTTTGAAATGCCTTTTACTTGGATCTAGGGTTATGGGTAAGGCCAGGCAACTTTTGTACACGTAAAAAGGGGAGTGACTCTAATGCAGAAAAAGGGGAGAAGCTAGTCGTGTCGAGGGAATGCAACTAAATATAAGAAGAATAACTAAATG
>NW_021680764.1:201264-201495 GCF_001412515.2 Diachasma alloeum
AGGGGTATCCAACGGTGGCGGGATTTACCTTTTAGGGGGCAGTGTGTAGTGAGAAAAAATATGTAAAAAAATAATAAAAAATAAATGAATATGCCTCGTCACAAGATATTGGACCCTCCTGCGAACACAAACATGATAGAGTGGTTAGAAGGGGCCTTTCGTGATATAACAACTCATGTAACTGCGACATGTCAACCTCACGATCACGTCGGGTTTTCAATCAATTTCGAT
>NW_021680764.1:204281-204726 GCF_001412515.2 Diachasma alloeum
TACAGACACACAACTACACAGTCAAAGAAAGCTATATCGTGGTTATTGTTGCCGCAAAGACATTCCGGAAACCGTATTATCCATGCAGGTAACGCTAAAGAATACCGATTGCCATGCGGTATTATGATCGATGGCTATTGCGAGAATGAAAATCAGCAGAAGTGTGTCTTCCAATTTTACGGATGTTTTTGGCACGGGTGCACGACGTGTTATAAAATAAACAGACATAGGGAGTTACGTGCAGGAGACTCACTTGACACCCGGTATGAAAGTACCATGCTGACAGCTAATAAGATTCGCCGTCTCGGGTACACTTTGATAGAAATGTGGGAGTGCACGTTCGATGATCAATTAAAAAATACCGTACAAGACCGCGATTTTGTAAACAATCACCCTTTAATGAAAAATGCAGAATTGAATCCTCGTGATGCTTTCTTTGGCGGCC
>NW_021680764.1:209412-219480 GCF_001412515.2 Diachasma alloeum
TCAACCGTACTCCGCGACAGTCTAAACGCCGCAGGTTAACATCTGGAGGAGCCAAGAAGAAGAAGAAACCACGACTGTCGAAAAAACGCAAGAGAAAAAATGCGAAGAAGCCTATAAAAATTAGAGGTCGGAAGAAGAAAAAATCACCCAAACTATGAACAGTGGCAGATATTTTCGCTTGAAACATGGGGTTCTTGCATACTCATTCACATGAGGGTGTGAAAAGTGAACTGGACTTATTTTCTTTACCTCCAACGCAGACAGCCATCGAGTCCTCATACGATGTACACTACAAGCCAATAGCATCACTTGTGGATAACTCACCCATCGAGTTCGATATACCAGGACAAGGTGATGAGTACATTGACTTAGCTCATACACGGTTATTTTTACGTGTTACGATACCAACATTAGTGACAGAGAAGAACCCTGTACCTTCGGCTACTATCGGCCCCATCAACAACTTATTACACTCGTTATTCGATCAAGTGGATATTTCCTTCAATCANACAACAATTTATTACACTCGTTATTCGATCAAGTGGATATTTCCTTCAATCAGAAAGCCGTGACGCCTGCCAATAACGCATATGCTTACCGCGCTTATATAGAAACCCTTCTAAATTATGGCGCCGATGCGAAGAACTCGCACCTGAGTAGTGTGTTGTGGTCAGATGATACAGCTGGTAAGATGGATGACGTCGGTGAAGGTAACAAGGGTTTAAGGGTACGTAGGGCTTATTTAAGCGATGGGAAAACAATCGATCTCACGGGCCATTTACATTGTGATGTGTTCAATCAGGATCGAGCATTGTTAAATGGTGTAAATATACATATCCGATTGGTTCGTTCAAGAGACAATTTTTGATTAATGGATAGCACAAATAGCCCATTCACCATTAAAATAACAGAAGCTTCGTTGATCATCCGGAGAATGAAGGTGAGTCCTGGATTATTATTATCCCACCAAAGGGCCTTATCGAAAACAACAGCCAAATACCCTGTTACAAGAGTTGAAGTCAAAAGTGTCTCAATACCATCTGGTGTTCGTGGTCATTCCATAGATAACTTTATAACAGGACAGCTGCCAAAACGCATCATTTTTGGATTTGTCAAGAATCGTGCATTCGTGGGTGATAAACAATTGAATCCCTTCAACTTTCAACATTTTACTCGGAATCATATATCCTTATATGTGGACGGGCGTTAGATACCATCGAAACCTCTACAGCCAGAGTTTACTGTGAATAATTTATATGTGGAGTCGTACCATTCCATCTTCTCAGGCACTGGTATACATTTTCTGAACGATGGTAATGGTGTTCACCGTGGAGATTACCCTCATGGGTATTGTCTCTTCGCATTCGATTTAACACCAGATTTGTCAGCTAATGATAACTCACACTGGAATTTGATACGAAGCGGTAACATGCGCTTCGAGGTACGGTTTGATGAAAGCTTAGTTTCAACGATCAACGCTATAATTTATGCTGAGTTTGAAAGTGTCATAGAAATTGACTCAGCGAGACAAGTGACCCTGGACTATGCATAATCATCAAAATATTCGGTATCATGCTCAGCGCATGCGCNACCCTCATGGGTATTGTCTCTTCGCATTCGATTTAACACCAGATTTGTCAGCTAATGATAACTCACACTGGAATTTGATACGAAGCGGTAACATGCGCATCGAGGTACGATTTGATGAAAGCTTAGTTTCAACGATCAACGCTGTAATTTATGCTGAGTTTGAAAGTGTCATAGAAATTGACTCAGCGAGACAAGTGACCCTGGACTATGCATAATCATCAAACTATTCGGTATCATGCTCAGAGCATGCGCAGTTATTTTTGTAGTATCAGCAGTTTTCTGAAACAACGGATTTGAATCGCTGTTCAACTGTACAGTTGTGTATGAATATTCAACGTAGAAGGTTGAAAGGAGAGCATAGCAATGGCCTGCAGTAATTCAGATTCGGCAGCAATTATTCATTACGAGGGTTTCATCGTTATCCACGGTACATTCGTTCCAAAAGAAGTGGCGGTGACCTCCACATCCTTCGACATGATAGGACATTGGGTAATTTGTCCTGAATACCAGTATTCTGCGATTCCACCTAATATTCAGAGGATGAACAATCAACTTACAATCACACGTCACGGTATAGATTGGTATGAAGGAGAAGCATCTTCTAAATATGTCTATGCAGTATTACGAACCGTTACCAAAGGAATCAAATACGTGTATACCTATGGTTGTGAGCAAACGAAATTCACTGCTGACCTTCTTACCCGAGATGTTATCAATTTGAAGGGCCACATCAGATCGCCACTATTCGCTTGTACACCAGTAGCTGTTCCATCATGCCTCATACATAGTACATTGAATCACAGAACCTTTATATGTGCTAAGCGCCGAGTCCTTCAAATAAAAGCGTGGTTGACTTCGAACGAGGAAGGATTAAACAGTTTATCCAAAAAGAAATTTCCTGCTAATGAACACAGTACAGATTCTAGAAGCCCTACAGTATATACCGAATCATACAGTCGGTGTATATCCAGCGGACAAGATCCCATCGGCGTGGACGAAACCGACTGCAATAGTAGCGAACACACATGACCACACCCAACCGGGAGAACACTGGATCGCCATGTACGTTGATCGAAATGGTAGAGGATGGTACTTAGACAGCTTCGGACTACCTCCCATCGTGCCCCAGCACGCTCCAAGGCTCCGAAAGAACTGTAAACTCTTCAGGTGCAGCATCCGGCAGATCCAGCATCATGACTTGAGTGTATGTGGACAATACTGTGTACTTTTTCTGCATTGTATGGCTATGTTTGCTACTCCTGAGAAGTTCTATTCGTTATTCACCGATCGATTCATATCTAATGATCGTCTAGTGCGTGAATATCATAATGCATTTATGAAGAAAAAAGTAATAGTGCCCCCGAAGGGAAGTTATTTAGTGGCCGCGGTTATAATTGTACGTCGTGGAATCAAAAATGTAAGTAATTTATAAGGAAAATATGTAATTCATGGGGACATCATTTTTGGGAAAATATACATGTAATTAATAACTGAAATTCTGTGCTTTTATTTTCCTGTATGATAACTGCTATGACGCACCCGCAGCATTCTCAGTCACTCCCACCCCACCACTCGCCCGCGTCGGAGTCGTGCTACTCTGACCGGTGCAGTGGTGGGGTCGGAGTGACTGTGGGTGGGGGGCGCCATAGTAGTTCCCATACTACTNTGTATGATAACTGCTATGACGCACCCGCAGCATTCTCAGTCACTCCCACCCCACCACTCGCCCGCGTCGGAGTCGTGCTACTCTGACCGGTGCAGTGGTGGGGTCGGAGTGACTGTGGGTGGGGGGTGCCATAGTAGTTCCCATACTACTAACATTACTCAATTGATTTGACCTTTGGCGTGGGTTCAACCTAGGGGTGGGGAGACTCACGAAATGGCCTCATTAAAGGGCGCCATGATTTTTTGACAAGTCAACGCAATTTTTTCATCAATTAACATTACTCAATTAATTTGACCTTTGTCGTGGCTTCACACTAGGGGTGGGGGGATTCTACAAATAACACCATTAGGTGGCGCCATGATTTTTTGACAAGTCAACTCAATTTTTTTATCAATTAACATTACTTAATTAATTTGACCTTTGTCGTGGCTTCACACTAGGGGTGGGGGGATTCTACAAATAACACCATTAGGTGGCGCCATGATTTTTTGACAAGTCAACTCAATTTTTTTATCAATGAACATTACTTAATTGATTTGAGCTGTGGTGTGGTTTCACCCTAGGAGTGGGGGGACTCAAAAAATGGCTTCATTAGGCGGCGTCAGGATTTTTTGACTAGTCAACGCAATTTTTTTATCAATTAACATTACTTAATTAATTTGACCTTTGACGTGGGTTCACACTAGGGGTTGGGGGACGAGAAAAATGACACCATTGGACGGCGCCATCATTTTTCGACAAGTCAACTCAATTTTTTTATCAATTAACATTACTTAATTAATTTGACCTTTGACGTGGGTTCACACTAGGGGTTGGGGGACGAGAAAAATGACACCATTGGACGGCGCCATCATTTTTCGACAAGTCAACTCAATTTTTTTATCAATTAACATTACTTAATTAATTTGACCTTTGACGTGGGTTCACACTAGGGGTTGGGGGACGAGAAAAATGACACCATTGGACGGCGCCATCATTTTTCGACAAGTCAACTCAATTTTTTTATCAATTAACATTACTTAATTAATTTGACCTTTGACGTGGGTTCACACTAGGGGTTGGGGGACGAGAAAAATGACACCATTGGACGGCGCCATCATTTTTCGACAAGTCAACTCAATTTTTTTATCAATTAACATTACTTAATTAATTTGACCTTTGACGTGGGTTCACACTAGGGGTTGGGGGACGAGAAAAATGACACCATTGGACGGCGCCATCATTTTTCGACAAGTCAACTCAATTTTTTTATCAATTAACATTACTTAATTAATTTGACCTTTGACGTGGGTTCACACTAGGGGTTGGGGGACGAGAAAAATGACACCATTGGACGGCGCCATCATTTTTCGACAAGTCAACTCAATTTTTTTATCAATTAACATTTCTCAATTGATTTGACCTTTGACGTGAGTTCACCCTAAGGGTGGGGGGACTCAAAAATGGCCAAATGAGGCGGCGCCATGATTTTTTGACAAGTCAACTCTATTTCTTTATCAATTAGTATAACTCAATTGATTTGACCTTTGGCGTGGGTTCACTCTAGGGTTGGGGGGACTCGAAAAATAACACCATTGGACGGCGCCATGATTCTTTGACGAGGCAACGCAATTTTCTTATCAATTAACATTACTCAATTGATTTGACCTTTGACGCGGGTTCACCATAGGTGTGGGGGGACCCAAAAAATGGCCTCATTAGGCGGCGCCATGATTTTTTGGCAAGTCAACGCGATTTTTTCATCAATTAAAATTACTCAATTGATTCGACCTTTGAGGTGTGTCCACCCTAAGAGTGGGGGAAATCAAAAAATGGCGTCATCGAGGGGCATTTCGAGTCCCTCCACGCCTGGTGTGAACCCACGCCAAAGGTCAAATCAATTGAGCAATGTTAATTGATAGAAAAATTTAGTTGAATTGTCAAAAAATCATGGCGCCGCCTAACGGTGTTATTTGTAGAGTCCCCCCACCCCTGGTGTGAATCTACGTTAAAAGTCAAATCCATTGAATAATGTTGATTGATAAAAAGAGAGAGTTGACTTGTCGAAAAAATGATGGCGCCGCCTAATGGTACGATTTTTTGAGTCACCCCGCCCCTAGGGTGAACCCACGTCAAAGATCAAATCAATTGAGTAATGTTGATTGATAAGAAAATTGAGTTGACTTGTCAAAAAATCACGGCGCCGCATGATGGTACCATTTTTTGCTTCCCCCCCCCTAGGGTGAACCCGCGCCAAAGGTCAAATCAATTGAGTAATGTTATTTGACAAAAAAAATAGAGTTGACTTCTCAAAAAATGATGGCGCCGCCTGATGATATCATTTTTTGAAACCCCCCACCCTTAGGGTGAACCGACGTCAAAGGTCAAAGCAATTGAGTGATGTTAATTGATAGAAAAATAGAGTTGACTTGTCAAAAAATGATGGCGCCGCCTGATGGTATCATTTTTGAGTACCCCCGCCCCTAGGGTGAAACCACGTCAAAGGTCAAATCAAATGAGTAATGTTGATTGATAAAAAAAGAGAGTTGACTTACCAAAAAACGATGGCACCGCCTGATGGTACCATTTTTTGAGTCCCCCCACACCTAGGGTGAATCCACGTCAAAGGTCAAATCAATTGAGTAATGTTGATTGATAAAAAAATAGAGTTGACTCGACAAAAAATCATCGCACCGACTGATGGTACCACTTTTAGAGTCCCCCCACCCCTAGGGTGAACCCACGTCAAAGGTCAAATCAATTGAGTAATGTTGATTGATAAAAAAATAGAGTTGACTCGACAAAAAATCATCGCACCGACTGATGGTACCACTTTTAGAGTCCCCCCACCCCTAGGGTGAACCCACGTCAAAGGTCAAATCAATTGAGTAATGTTGATTGATAAAAAAATAGAGTTGACTCGACAAAAAATCATCGCACCGACTGATGGTACCACTTTTAGAGTCCCCCCACCCCTAGGGTGAACCCACGTCAAAGGTCAAATCAATTGAGTAATGTTAATTGATAAAAAAATAGAGTTGACTTGTCGAAAAATGATGGCGCCGCCCAATGATGTTATTTTTCAAGGCCCCGCGCCCCTAGGGTGAAACCATGCCAGAGGTCAAATAACTTGAGTAATGTTCAATGATAAAAAATAGAGTTGACTAGTCAAAAAATGATGGCGCCGCTCAATGGGGCCATTTTTTGAGTCCCCCCACCCCTAGGATGAAACCACGTCCAACGTCAAATCAATTAAGTAATGTTAATTGATAAAGAAATAGAGTTAAATTGTCAAAAAATCATCGCACCGCCTGATGGTACCATTTGTAGAGTCCCCCCATCCCTAGGGTGAACCCACGTCAAAGGTCAAATCAATTGAGTAATGTCAATTGATAAAAAAATAGAGTTGACTTGTCAAAAAATGATGGCGCCGCCCAATGGTGTTATTTTTCGAGTCCCTCCACCCCTAGGGTAAAACCACGCCAAAGGTCAAATTAATTGAGTAATGTTAATTGATAAAAAAATAGAGTTGACTTGTCAAAAAATGATGGCGCCGCCCAATGGTGTTATTTTTCGAGTCCCTCCACCCCTAGGGTAAAACCACGCCAAAGGTCAAATTAATTGAGTAATGTTAATTGATAAAAAAATAGAGTTGACTTGTCAAAAAATGATGGCGCCGCCCAATGGTGTTATTTTTCGAGTCCCTCCACCCCTAGGGTAAAACCACGCCAAAGGTCAAATTAATTGAGTAATGTTAATTGATAAAAAAATAGAGTTGACTTGTCAAAGAATCATGGCGCCGCCTGACGGCGCCATTTTTGAGTCTCCCCACCCTTACGGTTAACCCACGACAAAGGTCAAATCAATTAAGTAATGTTGATTGATAAGAAAATTGAGTTGACTTGTCAAAAAATGAAGGCGCCGCACAATGATGTTATTTTGCGTATCCCCCCACCCCGAGGGTGAACCCATGTCAAAGGTCAAATCAATTAAGTAATGTCAATTGATAAAAAAATAGAGTTGAATTGTCAAAAAATGATGGCGCCGCCCAATGGGGCCATTTTTCGAGTCCCCCCCCCCTAGGGTGAACCCACGTCAAAACTCAAATCAATTGAGTAATGTTNAAAAATAGAGTTGACTTGTCAAAAAATGATGGCGCCGCCTGATGATACCATTTTTTGAGTCCCCCCACACCTAGGGTGAACACACGTCAAAGGTCAAATCAATTGAGTAATGCTGATTGATAAAAAAATAGAGTTGACTTATCAAAAAATCATGGCGCCGCCTGATGATACCATTTTTTGAGTCCCCGCACCCCTGGAGTGGACCCACGCCAAAGGTGAAATCAATTGAGTAATGTTCATTGATAAAAAAATAGAGTTGACTTATCAAAAAATCATGGCGCCGCCTGATGATACCATTTTTTGAGTCCCCGCACCCCTGGAGTGGACCCACGCCAAAGGTGAAATCAATTGAGTAATGTTCATTGATAAAAAAATAGAGTTGACTTATCAAAAAATCATGGCGCCGCCTGATGATACCATTTTTTGAGTCCCCGCACCCCTGGAGTGGACCCACGCCAAAGGTGAAATCAATTGAGTAATGTTCATTGATAAAAAAATAGAGTTGATTTGTCGAAAAATAATGACGCCGCCCAATGATGTTATTTTTCGAGTCGCCCCACTCCTAGGGTGAACCCATGTCAAAGGTCAAATCAATTTAGCAATGTCAACTGATAAAAAAATAGACTTGACTTGTCAAAAAATGATGGCGCCGCCTAATGGTACCATTTTTTGAGTCCCCCCCCCTTAGGGTGAACCCACGTCAAAGGTCAAATCAATTGAGTAATTTTAATTCATAAAAAAATAGAGTTGACTTGTCAAAAAATGATGGTGCCGCCTTATGGTACCATTTTTTGAGTCCCACCACCCCTAGGATGAAACTTCGTCAAAGGTCAAATCAAATGAGTAATATCAATTAATAAAAAAATTGAGTTGACTTGTCAAAACATGACGGCGCCGCCCAATGATGTTATTTTTCGAGTCGCCCCACTCCTAGGGTGAACCCATGTCAAAGGTCAAATCAATTTAGCAATGTCAACTGATAAAAAAATAGACTTGACTTGTCAAAAAATGATGGCGCCGCCCAATGGTGTTATTTTTAGAGTCCCCCCACCCTTAGGGTGAACCCGCGCCAAAGGTCGAATCAATTGAGTAATGTTAATTGATAAAAAAATAGAGTTGACATGTCAAAAAATGATGACGCCGCCTAATGGTACCATTTTTTGAGTCCCCCCCCCCTTAGGGTGAACCCACGTCAAAGGTCAAATCAATTGAGTAATGTTAATTCATAAAAAAATAGAGTTGACTTGTCAAAAAATGATGGCGCCGCCTGATGGTACCATTTTTGAGTCCCCCAGCCACTAGGGTGAAACCACGTCAAAGGTCAAATCAATTGAGTAATGTTGATTGATGATAAAATAGAGTTGACTTGCCAAAAAACGATGGCGCCGCCTGATGGTACCATTTTTTGAGTCCCCACGCCCCTAGGGTGAACCCACGTCAAAGGTCAAATCAATTGAGTAATGTTGATTGGTAAAAAAATAGAGTTGACTCATCAAAAAATCATGGCGCCGCCTGATGGTACCATTTTTATAGTCCCCCCACCCCTAGGGTGAACCCACGTCAAATTTCAAATCAATTGAGTAATGTTAATTAATAAAAAAATAGAGTTGACTTGTCAAAAAATGATGGTGCCGCCTTATGGTACCATTTTTTGAGTCCCACCACCCCTAGGATGAACCCTCGTCAAAGGTCAAATCAATTGAGTAATATCAATTAATAAAAAAATTGAGTTGACTTGTCAAAAAATCATGGCGCCGCTTAATGGTATTATTTGTAGAGTCCCCCCACACCTGGAGTGGAGCCACGCCAAAGGTCAAATCAACTGAGTAATGTTCATTGATAAAAAATAGAGTTGACTTGTCGAAAAACGATGGCGCCGCCCAATGATGTTATTTTTCAAATCCCCCCGCCCGTAGGGTGACCCCACGCCAGACGTCAAATAACTTGAGTAATGTTCATTGATAAAAAATCGAGTTGACTAGTCGAAAAATGATGGCGCCGCTCAATGGGGCCATTTTTTGAGTCCCCCCACCCCTAGGATGAAACCACGTCCAACGTCAAATCAATTAAGTAATGTTAATTGATAAAGAAATAGAGTTAAATTGTCAAAAAAGCATGGCGCTGCCTAATGGTGTTATTTGTAGAGTCCCCCCAACCCTAGGGTGAACCCACGTCAAAGGTCAAATCAATTGAATAATGTCAATTGATAAAAAAATAGTGTTGACTTGTCAAAAAATGATGGCGCCGCCCAATGGTGTTATTTTTCGAGTCCCCCCACCCCTAGGGTGAACCCACGCCAAAGGTCGAATCAATTGAGTAATGTTAATTGATAAAAAAATAGAGTTGACATGTCAAAGAATCACGGCGCCGCCTGATGGCGCCATTGTTTGAATCTCTCCACCCTTACGGTTAACCCACGTCAAAGGTCAAATCAATTAAGTAATGTTGATTGATAAGAAAATTGAGTTCACTTGGCAAAAAATTACGGCGCCGCCTGATGGTACCATTTTTTGCGTCCCCCCCCCCCTAGGGTGAACCCACGCCAAAGGTTAAATCAATTGAGTAATGTTATTTGATAAAAAAATATAGTTGACTTGTCAAAAAATGATGACGCCGCCTAATGGTACCATTTTTTGATTCCCCCCACCCTTAGGGTGTTACCACGTCAAAGGTCAAATCAATTGAATAATGTTAATTCATAAAAAAATA
>NW_021680765.1:0-1448 GCF_001412515.2 Diachasma alloeum
GATCACTCAATGACTAATGGCCTGATTGGAAAGCGCACCACTGCGTATATATAATCGTTTTTTCTACAATTTCAGTTCATTGATGGGAATGTTTTGAAAGTTGAATGATTAGAAATTCGAACAAATGTGTAAAATTACAACATTTCAAAATTGCAACATTACAAATAAAAATAGAAAGTTCTTCAATTTGTTCATTGATTGATTGTTTTTCAATTTCAAGAACTTTCTGGAAATTAAAAAAAAATCTGGAAAAGCGATTCTAGAAATTCTCTCAATTTCTAGCACTTATTGATAGTTGTGCATTAATTTGAATAATTTACGGTCAGAATTGACTTGGCTCAATTGCACTTTCTTAATCAGGAGAATTTCTCGAATCGATTGATATTTTTCTCAACAACAAAGACATAATTTTAGTCTGTCTCGCGTAGAAACTTGCATAGTGTCTCTGTTGCTCTTATAGCGAACGCATTCACTCTTGATCTCGTCGCGTCGGAGTAACAGAGGAGCAACGGAAACGGTAGATGCATGTAAAGAAATAAATTAATAAAAAATGAAAATTGGGTTAATACAAATTAAATATAATCACCCTCCATTTTATTAACTCCTCTCCCCTTCTTAGCCCTCCTCCCTTGCCTGTCTTTCTATTCTACATTTATTCAAGCAAAAATGGAATTTTGAAATTGCTACTGGAAAAGGTCCACAGTGATTGGATAAAGAAGGAAAAAATTCGATTACGGAAAGCAGGAAAATTGAAGTTTCTTGACATATTGCTTGAATTTTTTTTCGCATGTTTTCTCAAATTTCTCCGAATTTCAATGGACGGCGAAAACTCTTTTCAAACCAACGAAGAGTTTTCTTTGGAGTCATAAAAGTGATCCCCTCATTGTCACCATTTTATAACTCTTTTATTGCCACCTTCGAATTCGACGCATAAGGTCGCCAATTCTAGCTGACCGACCGTACTACGCACCCCACTCTGACGACCCAAATTTTCCCCAGTGTCTACGAATCAAGGCCCTCTTGATCCCTCTTCCTCATTTTCCATCCAATCACATTTCGGCAACACGAAAAATCTTCCCTCTCTTCAATCGCCATACCATTCGCAGAATTTTCGCTCGAGCACTTTTTCTCATTTGAACATGAGCCAGTTAAAAATCTTCTCTTCAACCGAAATCAATAAATGCACTTAATCTTTACTAGTACATAAAGTCTAAAGTGCTGTGATGCAGTCAATATCGGATTGACGAGCTGGATATTGACAATTGAGAACCTCCATACTTCAACGAATTGTGTTGATCCTCTATTTGGACAATGGACACGATGGAAGGCGAAAGAAATCCAATAAAGAACTTGGTCCTGGGAAAACAATTTTCCAGTTGTGAAGGAATGGTCAACGCAATGCTAGAAATAATGATCGCTACGAATCATGAATTCGTCAGGAAAAATTC
>NW_021680765.1:6123-6284 GCF_001412515.2 Diachasma alloeum
CTTTTTGGAATCTTCGGGAAATTCTATCCTATCCTACTCAAGTAGGAGCGGAGGAATGAATTTAAAACAGCGCGGAGTAACCCCGAACGGTTCTCCGGCGTCGAGTGAGCGCGGAGGGGCTCCCCCGATTAGAAAATTCATTTCTCCCCCCCCCCTAATTG
>NW_021680765.1:6435-8090 GCF_001412515.2 Diachasma alloeum
TAGAAACGGAGGAATGAATTTTCAAAAGCGCGGAGAAACCCCGAACGGCTTTCCGACGTCGAGTGAGCCCGGAGGGGCTCTCCCGATTGGAAAATTCATTTCTCCCACCCTAATTAAGATGAAGGAATGAAACCGATGCCGATCGATAGAGAATTAAATTCTCAATAAATGACAGCGGTTTCATTACTTAATCTCAAGTAGGCGCGGAGGAATGAATTTTCAAAAGCGCGGAGAAACCCCCAACGGCTTTCCGACGTCGAGTGAGCCCGGCGGGGCTCTCCCGATTGGAAAATTCATTTCTCCCACCCTAATTAAGATGGAGGAATGAAACCGATGCCGATCGATAGAGAATTGAATTCTCAATAAATGACACGGGTTTCAAAACTTAATCTCAAGTAGGAGCGGAGGAATGAATTGTCAAAAGCGCGGAGAAGCCCCGAACGGCTCTCCGGCGTCGAGTGAGTCCGGAGTAGTCCAATGAACGAAGGTCTAACATACGAATGTTTGCTAATCCATTTTTGATACAATTTGTGATTTGATACAAGACTCCATTTTTGATACAATTTGTGATTTGGGCGTATGAAACTAATGGCGGATGTTTAAGGTGGCCCAAGTTTGTCCGGGGGTTGAAAAAACCAAAAAACTACCTCTGAAAACGGTTTTTTCGAACNTCCGGAGTAGTCCAATGAACGAAGGTCTAACATACGAATGTTTGCTAATCCATTTTTGATACAATTTGTGATTTGATACAAGACTCCATTTTTGATACAATTTGTGATTTGGGCGTATGAAACTAATGGCGGATGTTTAAGGTGGCCCAAGTTTGTCCGGGGGTTGAAAAAACCAAAAAACTACCTCTGAAAACGGTTTTTTCGAACTAACTCGTGAATAACGCGCTATACGTCCAAAAACGTGATATACAAAGTTGTAGAGCTCAAAATTCTACACAAAAAATGTTTAGAGCAGTTTACCCCTATTCCCAACCGTTCATCCCCCAGAGCCGCGTGAAGATCAGATGGGAAAAAAAATATTTTCCATTTAAAAAATTAAAGTTAATGAATCTCTTTTTTTTTGTAATTCGGAATATCAGTGTTTTTTTTCAATAGCTTGTTTATTTGTTCAGAGCGAATTTAATATATGTTGCTATTCATATCTTTACATTGAATCGATGAATTTCTTTTTTTTTCTTCCATATTTTTTATTAGAACATTTACCAAAAATTTTTNTTTTTTGTAATTCGGAATATCAGTGTTTTTTTTCAATAGCTTGTTTATTTGTTCAGAGCGAATTTAATATATGTTGCTATTCATATCTTTACATTGAATCGATGAATTTCTTTTTTTTTCTTCCATATTTTTTATTAGAACATTTACCAAAAATTTTTTCTTGATCGTATCCGCGAATCTCCTATGGATTCAAAGTTAAACGCAATTTTCTAGCTCCAACCCCTAAATCCGGCGCCGGGAATGAGAACCTTTTGTGCGAGAGAGAAGTCTCCGTCTCGCTCCCACTCGCTACAGGATTGTTGCGACCATTTGCGCATGCGCGAACGGGCCTGTGGAACATCACGGAATGAATGGGAGAAAAAGAATCAATGGAGGTTTTTCGTCAGCCGTTCACTCTGTCTCTCTCTCTCTCTCTCTCTCTCTCTCTCT
>NW_021680765.1:8128-8471 GCF_001412515.2 Diachasma alloeum
CTCTCTCTCTCTCTCTCTCTCTCTCTCTCTCTCTCTCTCTCTCTCTCTCTGTCTCTGTCTCTGTCTCTGTCTTTGTCTCTGTCTCTGTCTTTGTCTTTGTCTCTGTCTCTGTCCCTGTCTCTGTCTCTGTCTCTGTCTCTCTCTGTCTCTGTCTCGATCTCTGTCTCGGTCTCTGTCTCTCTCTGTCTCTCTCTGTCTCTGTCTCTGTCTCGGTCTCTGTCGCTCTCTATCTCTGTCTCGGTCTCTGTCACTCTCTCCCTCTCTCCCTCTCTACTTCTCGCCCTCTCTCCCTCTCCCCCTCTGTCCTTCTCACCCTCTCTCCCTTTCTCTCTCTCTCTCTCTC
>NW_021680765.1:8481-8777 GCF_001412515.2 Diachasma alloeum
TCTCTCTCTCTCTCTCTCTCTCTCTGTCTCTGTCTCTGTCTTTGTCTCTGTCTCTGTCTCTGTCTCTGTCTTTGTCTCTGTCTCTGTCCCTGTCTCTCTCTCTGTCTCTCTCTGTCTCTGGCTCGGTCTCTGTCTCGGTCTCTGTCTCTCTCTGTCTCTGTCTCGGTCTCTGTCGCTCTCTATCTCTGTCGCGGTCTCTGTCACTCTCTCCCTCTCTCCCTCTCTACTTCTCGCCCTCTCTCCCTCTCTCCCTCTGTCCTTCTCACCCTCTCTCCCTTTCTCTCTCTCTCTCTCTC
>NW_021680765.1:8915-10097 GCF_001412515.2 Diachasma alloeum
CTCTCTTTTATTTTGAGGACGGTGAATTTTTCGAGCTGACATGGAGCCGAATATATTTTTCTAGAAACTTCTACGTAGCTGAAAAAATGTCAAGGTTTTTCGTAAATGAATAATATAAGTTTACAAATTACTTTTTCTTTAATTCATGTAAAATGATGAAATACATTTTTAGGCTTACAAATGATATTTTTTTCGTTCCAAATTAAAATTATTTACAATCAGAAGAGATTATTTTTATTATCATATAGTCTTTAGTATGTGGGCATTCCGTAAGCCCCTCCCGCAAAACCATCCAACTCATCGAAGCAAAAATGAAACATTTCACCAAATAATTGATACAAATATCCCTCGTTCTGGTGAGGTATTGTACGACGGAGGTCATCCCTGGCCAGAAGGTAAATCTCCTCGAAATTGCTGCGTATGCGATAGTGGAGTTCTTCAATGGCTGGCATCCTGTTGTATTCCATATAATGCAAGGCAACACTTGTGATCGCCCGGACCAGAGACTCCTTGTATTGTTTGAGAGGCAATGAGTCCAAAAATTTTAACTACTGATCGATCCATGCCGCTTTGTTTTTTAATGTTGTAATGCTCGGGCTCATCATAATGAGGGGTTGTCTTACATCAGCACGTCCAAAAGCAACGCAGGGGTTATCGTAGCTGAGATGGAATCTCACTTTGACATCCCCAAATTGCTTAGCAGGTACATGGTGGACGGCTTTTGGGTGAAACTTCTCAGGATCAAAGTAGTCCGTAATGGCATCCATATCTTTGTACAGAAGGCCCCATTCTTCCCGTGAGATTATAACAACACGACACGGTTGGGGCGTACGGCCATAAAATGCACCACAGGAACAAATTGTCCGAGACAGGTAACTTGTAAACCACCACAAATTTGTTTCGTCGCCGACTTATTGAGAGATGTAACTTGCGACAGCACCACCTGCTGTTCGACACCACTGCACTCTTTTTCGTTGATATTTGCCATGTTAAAAAACTGATGAGCGCAATTGGATCGACTGGATGAAATACACCGCGAGCAGCCACGTTTTATAGCATTAGGTATGAGAGTGAGGTGCGCTTATTTCCCCCCACCATACACATAACAAGCCTATGCGCACAACACACTACCCCCACCGTAGGGAGAGCTGCGGCGTCGGCGTCACATATGACCCCCCCCCC
>NW_021680765.1:10193-29147 GCF_001412515.2 Diachasma alloeum
CTACCATGGATTTCATATGATGTATATTACCCCCACCTCTATGATGCTACCCCCACTCCTATCATATTGACCCGCCGCTGCGAATTTTTTTAAATACGAGTGACTTGGATTTATTTTTTGTCAGTCATTCGTGAAAATATATTTAGGACAGTAAAAATGAATAAAATTTGGAGAGATCAAGACGTCAAACTGTTCGATAAATATCTCGCAGATCGCTCACCAGGACCGAGAACTACAAGGTAAAACGAAAGCCTAGATTTCGTCAGAAACGCATACGTGTATATGTTGATAAATACACGGAAGATGAAGTACATACCGCCGAAAAAACGAATGATCGTGGCAAAAAAACAACTAGAATGTTAAATAGATGATTTCCAAGCAGGTGATGAATGTTGCTGCAAAGACAAAAGTACAAGAGAAGAGAGTGAAATACATATCAAGTATCGAAAGGATAGATTATGTGGTCAAGACGAGAATGGAATGGATATGTATACCATTTTCCAAGTATGCTACAACAAAGAACCGGCTGAATCCAACGAAGAGATAGAAGAGAGTTTCCGAATGATGTATAATCCTCCATCGCTGAGAAGCATCGCCATCGCTAGTTTATTAAACGATAGAAAATACGCGAAGAATGATAAGACTTTGCATTTGGTGAAAAGGGTAATCCTGTTTAATAGTGATGTGTTATTATACAAAATGTGGAAATCAGGGATACATCATTTCAGTGGTATAGAAAAAAGGCGATTATATAAAGCGAGAGTGGGCGAAAAATTTGCCTGGCCTCAATTCTATAGGGAGTGCAGCGAAAAATACTATTTCCCTGCGGGGGAGGAGACACTGATCTATAAGCAAAAACGACCAATCACTGGTCTTTGTTTACAACAGACAGCAAATGCAAACGAAGTGGACTGAAAAAGAAAAACTAGAGGCTTACTTCTCATAGGATATTTAGGACTCCCCACCAAGGTTAGATTTTCCAAATATGGAAAACTCGTAGCTCCTCCTCCTAACTAGTGTTGCATAAAAGAGCCTTACAAGGGCATTTTGACTACATTTGCGTTTCCGGCAAAATGACATCAAGTCAAGTGAGTCCATCTCCCAAAAACAGTGGAAGTTTAGTGCGCCCAACACGTTATAAGCCTGGGAGTTTTAAACGAAAAGTACCTCGATATTCTGTGAACATGAAAAATCAAAACGAAATAAAAATAGTGAGTGATCGGATAGTGGAAAATAATAGTGAAGAAAAAAAAAGATTGAAAAAATGTTAAAAAAAGTGAAACTCCAGCAACGTGAAGCCTCCAACCCCGGACCTGGCATAAACATTGGCCCTGGCACCCAAATGACTGAAAAGAAGAAAAACTCGGGAGCACGGTTGAGCAATAAGTCACCACATAGCGCTCAAAGTGATTCCAAAATTGTGGATGCGAATAAAAAAAGTGAAATTATTCAAGTGAGCACGGAGGATAAAAACTTGTGGATGAATATGCTGGAAGACGATCTTGATATTTTCAATCAAGTGTGTGATGAAAATGTGCCCCTTGAAAATAAAAATGTGGTGGAAAAGCAGCAACAAGAGAAGAAAAAAATAAAGGATACTGATGAAAAGAAGCAAGAAAAAGCACGTGCTCGTGAAAATCGCTTAAAAATCGCTGAAAAGAAGAAGGCCGAATTCAACGCTCGGGAAAGGAGGCAATTGGCCAAGGAAAAACAGGCAATTCAGGGCTCGTGAGTTTGAAAAAAATCGCTCTGAGGACCATACATCGACAGAAATCACCCCCGAGAGCCCTGAGGTCGTGTCAGAGTCACAATCCTCGATGGAAATCACCCCCGAGAGCCCTGAGGTCATATCAGAGTCACAATCATCGCTGGAAATCATCCTCGAGAGCCCGGACCTCAAGCCTTTCGAGAGGAAGAGGGTCGTGGAGTTGGTTCGCGAGTTTCATGATACCTTCCACCTCCCAGGGGATAAGCTGGGATAAGCCAAGAACTTCAAATGCAAGATCAGGACAATTGACCATAAGCCAATCCACAAACGCCAGTACAAACAAATCGAAACGCTGTTGGATCAGGGAATTATCAGGAATTCTGAATCAGCCTTCAATTCACCTCCATGGATTGTGCCGAAGAAGGGGGAATCTAAAGGAAGAAAACGCTGGACGATGGTGATCGACTACAAGGCCTTAAATCAAAAGACGATAGGAGATTCATACCCCCTACCCAATATATGTAAGATTCTCTCCCAGCTAGGGGGAGCAAAGTATTTCAGCGTATTTGATTTAGCCAATGGGTTCCACCAAGTCGAGATGGATGAGAACGACTCTGAAAAAACAGCTTTCATAGGACCGAGCGGTCACAATGAATATGTAAGGATGCCCTTCGGCTTACAAAACTCACTACCCATATTCCAGCGGATGATGGATCAGACTCTGACCAGTCTCAAAGGCACAGAACTTTACGTCTACCTGGATGATGTGGTGGTGTACTCAAAAACAGCCAAAGATCATACCCAACGCCTAAGAAATTTATTCAACTGCCTGCGAAATAATGGGCTAACTTTGCAGCCGGACAAGTACAAATTCATTATGAAGGAAGTAGGCCACCTGGGACACATCATTAACGAGAACGGAATTCATCCTGATCCCTTCAAAATCAGAGCATTGACGGAAATGCCACACCCCACTAGCCAGCACGACGTGAGAAGATTCCTGGGGTTTAGCAATTATTACCGACGATTTGTTAAGGACTACGCAGAACTTGCTCAACCTCTGAATGCACTGCTCAAAAAGGACATTAATTTCAGGTGGGGAAAAGAACACAAAGATGAATTCCAAGCCCTCAAAGAGGCACTCACAGAAGACTCCCTTCTCTAGCACTCCGACATGGACGAATCCTTCATCGTTCATATTTCCAGCACACCGAAAAGCTTAGGAGCCATACTAAGCCAGAGAGATGGGAAAGGGGACTAACACCCAATAATCTATGCATCCAGAACGCTCCGAGGCGCAGAGCCCAGGTACACCCCGATCGAACTGGACTGCCTAGCCGCAGTCCATGCCCTAGACCAGTTCAAGCAATACATTTGCAGAGTTCCTTTCACCATAGTCACCAACATTTCGGCACTGAACTGGCTCAGGGACTCGAGCAATCCCACCACCAGACAAGTGAAATGGAAAACGTACCTCAATGATTTTACATTCGATGTTGAAATTAAAAAGCAGAAAAGGGACCAACTTGCTGACGCTTTCACTGAGAATCCGCTATAAGGCGAACCTGAGGAGGCCGCAGATCCGATCAATCAGCCCCTCATGTATAGATATTTAAAATTTTAATTTTTTTCCTCATTGAAGTAGTTTTGAAACAAATTGCGAGCTCATAAAAAACATTTGCTAATTAGTACTTTTTTTAAAATAAATTTTTGAAAAATCACCCCTGAAAAAAAAGGCGTTATCCCCCCTATTTCATCATTTCCAAAAAATTTTATCACCAATCGATAGCCAATTGTTTGAAGATTTTTGCGAGTTGAGAAAAAATCGTCAATGCAATCCTATTATTGTGTAAATTGAAAATTTTCGGTTCAGACTACTGTAAACACGGTGGAAATGTCGATCCAATATGGCCGCTGAGTCATCCAGCTTTCGGTCGCCATTTTGGAGCAAGCCAATTTCGGAGTAATGTTGTCTGGGTGTGTTTCTCCACAGTGCAATTGAAAAATAATTATTTGTTTAACGGATATAAGTATTTTCTTGAAATATTGACAAGTTCAGTGTACTGAATAGTGTCTAGAATTTCTAGGAAAACCTTCCAATTAATCATGAATGTGTTCGTCTCATGTTTTTATTGCTATTTAAATCATATTGTTATGGAATAATTATTACTCCCCTGCTCCACATTAATCACTAGCCCGTATGATAAATTATTGCATTCCTGCACAGGTAAAAATTGAAAATGAGCATTCTTTTTGACTTAATCACCCTACAATAGACTGAATACTCCTCTGGTCTCCACGTCGTTTCCATGAAGTTGCTGAATCTCATTGTCTCCCTGAAAGATCGAGAGTTTGATGAAACTGTATATGCAGATAGGGCGGCTTTGTTGAGTGATTTATTCGCTATGACTCGAAGAGAACCAGACAGTGGCATATGCATGCTAGATCTTGATGATTCAGTCAGTAATTTGCGGCAGTTGTCTTTACCAAATGCTCCTAGTCTGTATAAATCATCTGACTGTCAACAATGTGGTTCTTACGCCGTGCCCGTCTCTACAATAAATATTGACAGTCAGTCAGTTCTGTTCTATCGACAGAATTTCACTGTCTTACAACAGGCAGTCGAATTCTACCCAACGTTGAAGAAACTCCCCTGTACTGTGGAAGATTGCAAGAGAATGTTTTCGATCAATTGTCATGCTAATTTTCACATTTTTATAAATTTGGAAATAAAAATGAGAGAACGTTCCCAGAAAACAATGCAATGCAAACTAAGAGAGATACCAACATCTTTAACTCGTGATATGACATACAGGTAAATATTTTTCATTAGATTTTTCATCAGTTAATATTTAGGGAATTCAAGTACACTAATTTTTATTTCCCACCGACACAGGCTGGCGGAAGTCATCGCTCATTCACAGGAAGGATTTGTTGCTTATTGTTACCGACGCAGTGAATCGACTGCTTGGTGGGAGTTATACTCAAGTTATCTGGGAGGAGTTAAATCTCCTGATCCTGGTGAGAGTCCAGAGTGGGAGGAAGAGACTTGAGGACGATGTCAATAACTACATCTGGACGAAGATGGGGATCGTTGCTGGAGTCGCCAAGTTCCTGGTGGTGAGGAATACTCTGGTGGTGAATGTCAGCTCTCATCTCATCAAGAAGCTAATATTAAGGACGAGAAAGGGGGTGAAGCTCGGTCTTGTTCGTATCTCCTCAGATTACACTGGAAGGAAGAGAAAGGTGCAGAAGTGGCTGCAGACTGTGGAGGGGAAGAGGACCAAGGCTGAGGGAAAAGTCAGGACTGCTTCTGTGAGAATTAATGTCGAGGGGGTGTGGTGGTACTGGGACGAACAGGAGGGACGACCCACTAGGTCAAGACTTTCGTCCTGATTTAATTGCTATGGAGAGAATCTTCGCTATGGATTAGGCAGGGAAAGGATAAACTTGTAGCTGTGGCATTCAGGGATCCAGTGGTGAAGCGTTGAAAGTATTCCAAAAGCTATAAGTTTTTTTATATGGTGCCTGGCTACAGAATAATTGCTTTTTAGTCTGCAAATATTGATGGTGGTTTTGTAGCGAACAAAATTTAATTGAATGTTGTTCAATTTTGTCGATAATGATGATGAAATATTATGAAATTTTAGGTAATAGAGGAAAAAAGGCAAGAATGGACGAAACATTCTGTCAGATTTATTTTCTATACGAAATGTCATTTTACGTACTGCGATATGACAATAAGAAAAAATTCGCCCTTTTTGCATAAAGAACACGTTCCTCAAAGTTTTATAATTCATTCCCTAATTTCTTCCTCAGAAAATTCATCACACAAAATTAGGAAACTTCAATTATCAAACAATTGGGCATAATTGGAAGGGGAAAATATGTGAAACGCATAAATTGATTCTCGATACGTTTTATTCAATAAATTCTATTCAAATTTTTTAAAAGGCTGTATTGTGTTTATATTACAATCTTCATGCTTCATTAGAAAACAAAACAGGAAATGTCAAAATTGAAAAGTCTTCTTCGGAAATGTTGTTGTGTTAAGGATTGGCGAGTTCTCGGGCCCTCGTTAGAATGCCATATCTGTTCTGTGTTACGACGACATAGATATCATAGATATCGCATAAATTGATTCTCGATACTTGTTTTATTCAATGAATTCTATTCAAATTTTTTAAAAGGCTGTATTGTGTTTACATCACAATCTTCATGCTTCATTGGAACACAAAACAGGAAATGTCAAAATTGAGAAGTATTCTTCGGAAATGTTGTTGTGTTAAGGATTGGCGAGTTCTTGGGCCCTCGTTAGAATGCCATATCTGTTCTGTGTTACGACGACATAGATATCCATTAGCCTCAGTTCCCCTTTGCAGAACACACTCATTTCGGTCCAAACAGGTGAACTCCATTGTGGTAATGGGTCTGTCCAAAATTGCTGGATGAATTTTAGTATGACATTGAGGAGGAGTTCTCTCAGGGGTTTGCCGAGTGAAGGCATTTCGCTCGAACCTGGAAAAACGGATTTAACAATAAATGTCTCTCATCATATGTCAATTAACATCCACATCGTCTTCATCTCGGCATTGAGTAGATTCAAAGGAAAGATCAAACAACTTTTGTTATAGCTGAAAAATGTTCTACGAAATAAATCTTTTGACATTTTCACCTCAAGTCGGTCATTCATGAGATGAATCTATCAATGATGAGTTTATCAAGATATGAGAAGTTGATTGACTCGTGCAAAGTTAATTAATTAATTAAACAGGAAAGAGCTAAGCCCATTCGAATTAATCCCCTCAGGTAGTCAGTTTTTCGCAATGATCTTAAAATCTAAAGAAAATAACCGAAAACTCTCAGGAATAGTATCAATTACAATTTCATTATCCCTTTTAGATTNTATATCAATATAAAAAAATAATTCTTCATAGACAAATGTTCCTTATTGTTTGAATTGATTGATGGAAAAATCAACCTACTTAATTATGCACAAGATATTCGACTGTGCAATTATTCTGAAAGTTCCACTCATTTGTTTACATCAAGGCACGTGTGAGTCTGTCAGCTGAGCGGGCAGGCAATGATCGCTGGTGGTGGAGGATAAAAGTGTGAAGTCGAGATGAAACAACATCGATTCAATATATATACGCGATCGAGAGGATTTATCAATGCGGAATAAAGCAGACTGTATATTCCACCGATTAGACAGATGATGTAGCTTCAAGAGTGTGAATACCTGAAAATTAGTCTTAATCAAAGGAAGAGATAATGACACATTATTTTATTCATTAAAAAATCACTTTGTCGAATTTAAAATTTCAGATTAATATATTTTTTCAAAAAGGTGAGAATTAAAAGATACAGAATAAAAATGATGAGGAACAACAACAATATTTCATATAATTTAGTATGTCAGTTTTCAATCAAAAATTTCATTATTGGAAAACAATATGGATATCTAGTGAACTTTCATTATCCCGTAACTGGACTGACACTGCACTCAACTCTTTCAAAACAAAATGTCCTCCTCTCCGGAATCCTTGAAAATCAATAATTAATTCCATGATGATATTCACTCGGAGATTCAAGGATGTCTATTGCCAATTTGTTCTCTGACTGGTTACAGAGGGAGAAGTACCCCCTCTTATACATCTGTGCACTGTCATTGGTTATTCCCCCACCATCTTCATCTGATTTTAACTTTTTATGTCTCACCATCAAAAATAAAGTTGATTGACACCTCATCCGAAGAGGTATCACTGCTGTCAACATTGAACACTCTCACCACATTGTCATCTTCTTCTCCATCTTCTACCTCATAGTCTCCCATTCATCTGCTGCTTGCTCCATGGCTCTCATCTCCACCAACGTTTCTATGTCTGCACTGCTTCCCACCTCATTGCACGAGTCACATTCAGGGAAAGTTTTACCCTCACATGAGCTGCAATCAGGAGATGTTCCCTCATTGCATGGTTCTACCACTGGTCCCTGAACGAAGATGTACACATCGTCTTTTTTAACCAGAAGAGTACGGACACCAACAAGTGATAGATAAATATCTGTTATGCCATCTATTCCTTCAATAGCCCTGATGATATGTGTCACCAACGTTGGCACAGGCAATTGCATGAACCATTTGAGGGGTATGAGGACATTTTCTAGGATACGATGATAGGACACATCAATGTCCTGTGCTGCAGCATCCTCAAAGGATGAGTATGATTGCTCATACATCTCAAAATGTATATAACGTGACATTTTGGTCTATTGAAAATGTAAATCGATAACTTTCAAAAATAACTTTTCCAAAATGAATGTAGAAATTCACTTGCTTCTGTTCACTCTGAGTGAATAATGATTGCGATGTCGTGTTATCGAAATGCAATAGCGAACTGACGGTGTTTATAAGAGTTTATGCGAGCTGATCTCATATGAGGAGGAGGATGGAGGGTTTCGAAGAATTCGAATACACCGATCGTGGTGGAGAGAGATTTTGTATATATTATCAACGTTGATACTGGCACAGAGGGCACTCTGCTATTGGTGGAGGGATTGGACCGAGTGGTGTTGTACCCATTGAAGACCAATGTGTGCAACAATGGCGTAAAGCAGCGATGCTTGGATCCCTCGTCATCATCTCAGGCAATTTCTCCCAAGCCACATCAACAGTGTCTTTGGCAACGGTTTTAATGAAGTGTTTGGGGAGATAAGAAATTTCCTGAGTTGTCAATGAATTTAGATGTTGATTTTCACAAAACTTTTTCAATGATTTCTCTAGAGACCCACCTTCGTACCTGGTCTACCATTTCTTCAAACGCACTACATTGTCCACAGCGCAATAGTAGTGAACAGGACCCCCATCATAAAGAGTATGATGATATGTACACTTTTTTTCCTCCATCAGGTGATACAGAACTGGGCAACCAAGATCGTTCAAATCGTCGACTGGTATATCTTTCGTGAGGATCTGATCCATCCACTTCTTCTCAGCACCTTGGACGTAGATGTGTGAGGCAGAGTCCACCATACCATTGACAAAATCACTCAATTCCTGGTACCTAATATCACGTGGAGATTCCTNATTCCCAGTGCAGTCCATGATAATGACGTGACAACTACTGATTCATTTCCTTATATTTGGGTAGTAAATCATCCCATTTGTGAGGTGGACCCACCAGAGTCCAGTCATGGAGAAAATTTCCATGTTCATTTACTTCCAATGCAGATATCGCGAATTCTTTCACAATGAACTCGTTTCCAAGATCTTTGAAACCCTCAATATCAATGACCACTGCCATATTGCTGTTGTTCAGATTTGAAACTGACTGAGGTTGCCCCTCTATCTTCATACCTTTATGCATAGCCATTTAGCATCATGGCGGATCGGTTGAAATTATCCCTCTCCACACGTTTTTGCTGGAGGGGTGGATGAGGCATTGCCTCGAGACGGTCACGTTTTTATAATATTAATTTAATCATTTTTTGTTATTGTCTGGACGATTCACAGTGATGAAGTCTTCCAGATGGAATTTGAAGAAAAACCATTTCAAACATCACACAAAGGGTAAATGCCCTCCTGCGAGCGCAAGCCTTTGTCGATCTTTCGCGAATCATTTGTCCGTTGACTTTCTCGGAAAATATAACGATGAAATCGGTACCACCTTATGGAATGATCTCAGAGGGCGCAAGCAACACCAACATGAAAGAGTCACGTTTTCATAATATTAATTCAATATCCGTTATGGTGGAATGATTACATTCCACAGAGCGTCTGGTTAGCATTTCTACAAATCCATGATGCAATGACCGTTGGACAAAAGGACGATTAAACAAAATGGCGACTGTGGTGGGGGGTATTCCAAAGCGATCTCTGACGTATGAGATCTGGGGGGATTTATAAGCAGCCCCCGGACCTGCTGTTCGGTACATTCCGATTCAACGAGCTAAGATGCATAGTGCTCTCCTTTTGAGTGATGTCTGATCACGAAATAATTTCAACTTGAGAAATCGTTACATTTCGTCAATTCATTCAAAATATGAAATTCACCGAGAGATTTAAGAGAAATGTGGAGAACGAGACCATCGAATCAATTCTCTCTGCAGAGTCAGATGACTCTGACAACGAGAGCTCCACTGATGGTGAGTTGGTAGTTGGGCTGATAGACCTTTCCGGAACATCTTCGTCTGAAGTGAATAGTGAGACAGGTGATACAACTACTTGGGATTCAGTTTTCAATGAAATACTTGTTCCACAATCATCTGGAAGTGGTGGTGGGACAGCGGCTTCGGACACATCTGAGTCACCAATGGAGCCTGACTCAACAATTGATATGGAAGAAGTGCACGATCCAATGGTCATTCCGGAGGATCCACAGAATACCGCTGAGGTGGCTATCACGATCCCCGAGTCACCTGAGAGCTTTGAGTCAGTAGAGGGAGGTTTGGATGTACCTCCCGAGGCAGCAGAGTAGGATGATTCAGCTGTTCCTATGATTCAGGATCCAATAGAGGAGAGTCCAATCATGTCTGGTGTTTCAGACTCTCCAGAGAGCCCAGAGCCAGCTGAGAGAGGACCAACTCTGCCTATTATTCCAGACTCACCGGAGAGCCCGGAGCCAGCAGAGGAAGGCCCAGCAGTGTCTACTATCCCGGACTCGTCAGAGAGTCCAGAGCCAGCAGAGAAGGGTTCACTTGATATCTCAAACCCTCCAGAGGTTGACACGCTGGAGAAAAACTCACCCATCATTCCAGAGAGCTAGGAGTCAGTGGAAAAAGACTCACCTGTCATCCCAGAGATACTCGAGAACTCAGAATCTGGAGAAACATCAGAGACTCTTGCACCGGGAGTGGAACCAGTTGTGATTCCAGAGGATCCTGGGACTGCACAACCAGGCTCAGCTCCAAAGTGCACTACAGGATCGGATGATGACTCAGACGATGATGATGAACTGGTGAAAATTTTCGTGCCTAAAGAATGGGGTGAGGAGCTGTCTGAGAAGACATTGAAGAAAAAGCTGAGAGGAGTTATCAACAGACATTTCAAAGTTGGTGGCACTTTCGTCACGATTGGTTATGTACGAGCTAAATGGTTTTGTCCTCACGGTCACGTCTACTTTCGTCCAATGAGCCATTTCAAGTTTCCTGAGAGATTGCCTGCCAACATCGAAATTCGTCACAAGGTAAATTTCTGATAATCATCACCATAATCAATGGACTCAATGAAGAAAATGTGTGTTAATAAGTTGTTTTTCTCATTTATCTGTTTCAGTTGTAAACGATTCTCACATTCCAAGAGGGGAAAAAAACGCTTTTGCTGTATGATGAGGAGATGGGACAATTGCTTACGCTACGAGAAAACATTTTTTTTTAATGGTGTTTTCATAATTTTTCATAATACTTTAAAATTGAGAGTATCAAACTCATTATATATCACGTGCAGGAGTGTTAATTATTATTTATTATTCCTTATTTTCTCAAATTACCAATATTTTTCTCCATGTATTGAATAAAAACAAAAATTGAATTGAATTGAGTGTCCTCATGGTTATTATCCAGCATCTCCACAATCGTCCTTTGTCCCAAAACGTAAACACTCGAGTGTATGCGCCAGACGCACCAGACAACTGTGAGAGGAGGGAAGTGGGAAGTGAGAAGTGGGAAGTGTGTGTGGAGCGCGTAACGCTGCTCTTCTTCATTACATCTCTGGTCGTCTGAGATACAGTTTGAAAAATTGTGTGTTAGCAAAACTTTAAAGTCGATGTAAGTATTAAATATTGAAAGTGGTTGTTTAAAAGTGCAGTGTAATTTGTGATGACTCAGTGTACATAGTGTGTACTAATTATCGTACTGTTTTTTTTTTATAGTGAAAATGGAGAATTATCCCTTCCCAGACCCAGATCTCAGGGGAGAGGTTGAGGATGATGATGTTAAGATGGAGAACTGGTGGTTGGAGAAGGTGGATGAGTGCTGGAGTAAATTCCAGCACTGTTATGGCTTGATTGGCCATCTTGAGGTCTCCATGCATCTCCTCTACAAATTCATGGGGTACCTCGGAGATTTCTATTTCGTCAGCAAAGTAAGTACCGAATGAAAAAGAGTGGAATAATTCATTTTGTAATTACAAGTGAGAAATAATTAATATATATATATGATTTTTTTTTGTGTGTAGTTGAGCGAGCTTCACCAGGAATTGAGGAATTTCCTAAACTTCCTCCTTCTCGTGGATCGTGAGGAAGAGGCACGAGAGATGCTGCCATACGTAAGATCCCTGGTCCCCGCAGCATGGCTCATTTTGGAGGATCAAGGCCATCGCATTGAATAAAGTGAGTAAACATTATTCTCTCTCTCCTTACTTCTCTCACTTCTTTTTTCTCCTTGACTAATTTGAATGTTTTTTTTTTCTTGTGTTTCAGATGCTGTTAATTCTCGGATTGTGCACCATATTTTTTTTTATTTTTACAAAATCAAAAGTTTTTATATATATTCTTTTAGTTTTTATATTATTATATAATTTTTTTATATTTTCGATTTTTTTTTAAAGAAAAGTTTTTCTTAAATATATATGAAAAAAATAAACCCAAATTCTGAGTTGTTCATTTATTTCACCAGCGTCATCTTTTCAGATTATTAATATTACATTGGTTCAACAGTTTGACAAATATCAGTAAGTATTTACGATAAATTTTTAGGTGTCGATCCAACTGAATAGGCATGGGTTGTAGGGTCCTTCCAGAAAGGTGATTTTCAGACGTGTGGAGGCAGCAGCCATGCAAAACATTTCCAGTTTTGGTAGATCCAGCAGAAAGACGTCGGACACTCGCTTTGGCAGATAAACGATGCACTCATCGTTCAACACAACTGTCACTTTGTTGCCAAACTTCGTAGGGATGATCTACAAATCGACGTTTGGTAGGCAGGAAATCCCCTAGTTGCAATTTTATTGATTTCATCGAGATTCGTTGCTTGGTTCGTCTCCATTTTGACTGTTCTCTCTCTGCTGTTTTCACTGGATGTTGTTGGAGAATTGTATGGTTACCGTTGCAGGCAATCGACTGGATAACCACTGATTGCACTAACGGTACTTATAGTCTTTCGATTAGGGGAGGGGAGGATGCGATTATTGGCTATTATTTCAACGGTCAAAAGACTATTGGGGGAGTGGGGTAACATGCAACGTATTTCTCAACGGAAAAATTACTCTCAGAATCTCAACCGTCAGATAATTCTTGAGAATTCCATCCAACGTATTTCTCAACGGACAAATTGATCGCAGAATCCCAACCGTCGATAATTCCTGAGAAATTCAGTAGGTACTCGAGATGCAAACAAAGACGATCGTTGCTATAAATGGATGTGCATCTTCATTGAGTTCGCTAGTGTAATTCCAAGATGGAACGTAACATCATCCCCTGTGCTCGAATAATTGAAATTCTGGAACATGCTTACCAGAATGCACTCTCTCAAGACATCGACCAATGGATTAATCGGTGTAGCCACTATATTCAAATTTATACAAAAACTCTCACCAAAGCTAATCTCTCTGTTGGTGAGAAAAATCAAATTCTATCGACAATCGCGCGAATCCAAGGATACCAGGAGAGTTTCAGGAATAGACAACGTCGAGGGGGTCGAGTGCAGGTGCCATCAGGTAGCAGAGAAGAAACACTCACAGATCGAGTACGCTGGAGGGATGGACCCTCAGCCTTTCAAGGTCGCATACGCACTGGTACTGTGATTAATCTACAAAACAAGTATCCAGCCGCCTTTCTGAGTGATGCCAAAGAATTAACAACTCCGCGTTTAAAAAATGTTCTCGAGACTAATGGGAATATGAAAGTGAACAGTATATTATCTTGTAAATTTCAAATCAAGAAGGAAGGTCTCTACCATTATCAAAGAAATAAAACATTTTAATACGAAAAATGCAATTATTCTACCAGCTACAGACCTGGGGGCATGGTTTGATGAGAATGTTATTGAACCACTGCTTATAAAAATCGAGGATTTCCAAGAACGTGATTCAGGGTGGGAATTAATCGAAGTGATAAATTTAATGGTTAATATCAATCGATATAGTCCACTCGCTGCAGGTTTATCGACTTACGCAGAGCTTCCGTACTATATACAGTGTAAAAAAGCCGTTGTGAATATAAAAAATTCAGATAAATTCTGTTTCTTGTGGTCAGTTATTGCGGCTCTTCATCCAGCGAAGAGAAACAGATGTGTTACTTATTCATACCCACATTATGCTAGTGCAACTCTACCCCAAAGCCAGAAGAGACTTGATTACATGGGTATTAATTTCCCCATCTCTTTAAGCGATGTTCTTAAATTTGAGAAGAGAAATGGTCTATCAATCAATATTTATGGCCTTGAAAATGAAGTGAACGCTGAGAAGGAAATAGTGCCATTTTACCTTAGCAAAATGAAATCAGACATACCTACAATTCATTTATTAGTTTTTTGTACGAGTGTGCATTTGCCAGTCAATGTACACCCAGTTTATCATTTCGTGTGGATGAGTGATCTTTCAAGACTTGTTAGTGCGCAAATTTCAAATGACAACCACCGTAAATGGCTCTGTGATCGGTGCTTGTGTGATTTTCGGGAGAAAAAAAGTTATGAGGATCACAAACAGGACTGTCTTGCCATCAATAAGTGTAAGATGATACTACCATTAGAGGAGAATAAAATTTTGAAATTTCGAAATCATAAATTCAAGGAACCAGTGCCATTCGTTATTTACGCTGATCTGGAGTGTATTTTACAACCGATTGATGATTATGATGATGATAATAACAGATTGTACCAGAAACATATCCCACACAGTATCGCTTTCTACTTACAGTGTTTCTTTAATAATAACCTATCTCTCTTTAAAATCAAACGTGGCGCGGATTGTATCGTGTGGTTCATGAATGAATTAAAGAAGACGGGAGAGATGGTAAATGATATATTGAAGACTGTTGTACTAATGGAGCCATTTACCAACGAAAAATCGCGAGACTTTGCAACTGCTCGAGTGTGCCATATATGTGAGAAGCCTTTTAGTTCAACAGATATAAAACATCGAGATCATTGTCACTTTACAGGCAGGTATCGTGGGGCGGCGCATGATGGTTGCAATATAAATTACAAAAATTCACAAGATATCCCCGTAATTTTTCATAATCTCTCAGGCTATGATGCGCATTTTTTGATTAAGGATTTAGTGAAGCATTTCGAAGGATCGGTGGAGTTGCTTCCGCTAACCAAAGAGAAATATATTTCATTCAGGAAATCTATTCCCCAGACAAAAGTTAGGTTGAGATTCATCGATTCGTTCAGGTTCATGGCAAGTAGCTTGGAACAATTGGCATCAGACCTGACTGATGTAGACAAGACTATTACACAGGCTCATTGTGATGATGATGAACAATTCCATTGATTAATGAGGAAGGGTGTATTTCCCTATGAATACTTGGATAGTTGGGATAAATTGGATGATCGAGAACTACCCTCAAGAGAAGCTTTTTTTTCGGCACTGAACAACCAAACGAATTCAAAGGACGATTATACATATGCGTGTTAAGTTTGGGATAAATTTGGTGTCTCAACAATTGGTGAATATTCTGATTTGTATTTGAAAACTGATGTGTTACTTCGTGCAGACATTTTCGAGAATTTCCGGAAAAGTTGTTTCTCCGTGTATAAACTAGATCCACTGCATTATTATACAGCACCTGGACTTGCGTTTGATGCAATGTTGAGATGCACTGGTGTGGAGATTGAACTTTTCACAGACGTTGATAAACTCTTGTTCATTGAAAAAGGTATCCGAGGAGGAGTAGCTCAGTGCACGAATCGTTACGCCCATGCCAATAATCGTTATATGGGTGAGAATTACAATCCAAACGAAGAGGAATCATATCTTATGCACTTTGTAACGAACATGTGGGGATGTTCGTTAGGACACGATGCTGCCATCAAAACAACTAACCCCCCCGTGACATAGGAAGGCGACCCGTGAGTAAAAGGTAGCGAGAGAGAGCGTTTCACTTTTCCACCCCGGGGTGGTCAGAAGTCCAATCCTCGTGACGACCATGAGGTTTGGGGGTTTCCACGCCATAGTGTGGCTAAATTTGTGTCTTAATTCCATAGTATTTTGTTTAATCTCAAGACCGGCATAATTACGCGTTTTTGAGGGCCCATGGAATTATCGCGAAGAAGGGCCAAGTTATGAGTCATCCGATAATTCTTATGGGAGCCACCCTATTGTGAATCCTACGGCAAATCGATTAGGTCCGGCTGAAATGCCGGCGCTCCAAATTATAATGGATTTTACGGTGGTTAGATGGTTACGTTTTAGATTTTCGGTGGAAGGTCACGAGGAACAAGTGCAACTCTTTTATCCCGTGAATTGCCAGGTTGCTTAGAGTTTTGAAAAATTAGGAGAATTAGTAGTATCGGTCTTTTAACCCCGTGAATCCAGGAGAACCGACCCGTAGGAGGCGCCAAAAACCCTTAGTAATTTTCCGAACGCCCACCAGTTCGGCCCAGGTAATCATTAGTCAATTTTATAAAGTTACGTATAAAGAAATTAGAATTGAGTATTTGTCGCGGTTGAATTCCCCAAAAGCCTTTGGTGGCGCCAACAAAGCCAACGCTTGATGTGCCGAAAATCTCCGCCAATCAGAGCCCGTCTCTGTTGGCCAGAATTCGCGCTGCGGTTAGTGCCCGTGTCACTGACCCAGGGCAGTTAGGTCCGCGTTGACCGTCATCGATCATTAGTCACGTGCGAAATTTTGAGTGTGTCCACGCAACGTAATTGTGCCACGTGGATTATTATACCTTTTGGAGGAGCCGTACCGATCCAGGATGGTCCGAAAAGGGAAGAGGACCTCTAAACACAGGAAGATCGTGAGTTTTTAGTTCGGTTTATGTATTTTTCCGAATTCATTTCGGCTTTTAGTTATTCGACTACGGGGTCTTCAGCCCCGTACGTCGCATTTTATCCCGTTAAAACGGTGATTGTGACGCTTAATCCAAATATTGAGGTGCCGATTCCCCCCTTTTTTCACTCATGATTGGGTGGTTTTCGGGATTTTTGGTGGGTTATTCAAGGGGATAATTACTCCCGTTTAATTGCCAGAGCGCGTCCATTCCCGTTATACGTGGGTTTTTGCGTGTAAGAAATTCCACTCATGTTCGAATTGAGTTGGTTCGCGTAGATAGTTAATTAAAATTAAGGTTTATGGATCAATGTGTTCGGGGGGGGGGGGGGGGTTCCCTGAATAATTCATCTCAGGGTTTCCGAAAATTCGCTCTGTCGATTTCCGGATATTCCATTTTTGGTTTTTATGGATTTCCAGCCCATTCTCGCTGGCGTGTACGCCGTGTTTCTCGAGGGGGAATTCCCCCCGACTCTCGACTCCCCCTCAGATACTCATCCACGTTTACACGTGGCTATCCTCGCTTCACGCGAGCCTTTTAGCGTTTAGAATTCCGCTCGGGGATTAATGAACCTGGGGCGGCTAATTGTTTAGGAAAAATTATTTTTTTGGTATTGTTGTCTCCGGTAGACTCTCCCGGACATTTTGTCTCAGGGTTCGTAATTTTTGACTCTGCCATTTTCGAGTTATGGCAAGTTGAGTTTTACGAAATTTCAGCCGTTTTGGCTGGTACGAAAAATCTATGGTTGGATACGTTCTCCTCTCTCTCGCTCCCATTGTCGCTCGCATACCTTTCCCCCCAATTCTCGGAATTCTCGGGTATTTAGGGATTAGCGTGTATTTCTACTCTCCCCAAATGTTTATTTCGGTATATTTGAGGTATTTATCGGTGATATTAATTTCTTCGAATATTTTTGTCAGATTAGATTTTTTCCTTTTTTTATACTTTTTTGAGAGAATTGAAATGTCTTTTTTTTTGAAAAATTGGTGATTCTCATATTTCAATAGTGAAACACGTAAGAACGATGTTGATTTCTTTTCCTTTTTTTTGTAGTTTTGGCCACCCAATACCCGTCTCCACCTGAAATCCACCCCTCTCTCCACAACCTAGCAAACTGAGCGAACCCAGGACCGTTACCTTTCCCCAGAAATCTAGTTTTCTCCCTTTTTGTGTAAATTTTTGAGGTTTTGGAATCAATCAGAATTGGTTTTGTGGAATCATCCGGTTTGGTAATTCCGGCTAATAAAATTACCTGGCGCCTATAGATTTTTGTATTTTTGAGTTTAACTAGATGAAGTGGAAGAAGGGCGAAGGTAATAGGCATTTTTAACCCCCATACGAAAATGTCACGTTACAACTTTGATGTGAATAATTTGTACGGTGCAGCGATGAGTCAATACTTACCCTGTGGTGCATTTGAGTGGGGAAATCCCGAAGGATTCAATGTTCTTCATGTACCCGATGATTCTCCAACGGGGTATATATTGGAAGTAGACTTGGAATATCCCAGAGAACTCCATGATGCACACAAGGACCTACTTCTCTGTCCTGAACATTTTGTTCCTCCAAATTGCAAGAATACCAAGCTAATGACTACTCTGTATGCCAAAAAGTCCTACGTTATACATTACAGAAATTTGAAACAAAGTTTGAATCTTGGAATGAAATTGACGAGGATCCATCGACTATTGAAATTTAAACAAGCTCCATGGCTCAAGCCCTATATTGATCTGAACACTGAAATGCGGAAAAACTCGACAAGTGAATTTGAAAAGAATTTCTTCAAATTAATGGATAATGCTGTTTTTGGGAAAACCATGGAAAATGTACGGAAGCACAAAGATGTCAAATTAGTCACTGAGTGGGGTGGTAGGTGGGTGGCAAGAGCTCGCATTGCTCTACCTAATTTCCACAGCAGTTTGATTTTTGATGATGATATGGTGATAATTGAAATGAATCGCACGCGAATCACTTTTAGTAAACCAATCTACATTGGATTCGCCATTTTGGACTTGTCGAAAATATATATCTATGATTTTCATTATAGTTATGTGAAACAAGTGTTTGGTGAGCGTTCAAAATTAATGTACACTGACACAGACAGTCTTTTGTATCAGTTTAATGTTCCTGATATTTATGAGTTTATCAAACGAGATATTACGAAATTTCATACTTCCGATTATCCAGCAGAGAATGTTTATCAAATGCCAAGAGTGAATAAAAAAGTGATAGGTTTAATGAAAGAAACACATCTGGATGCTTCACTCCACTCAGTTCCTCCTGATAAAAACCTCCTTTGATTGCTTCAT
>NW_021680765.1:29157-30463 GCF_001412515.2 Diachasma alloeum
AAGAGAATCATAACACCTGGTTCGACAGATACTGTACCTTATGGATATCATGAATAAATGAACACAGTTTCGAGAAAATATTTTTTGTTTTTTATTTTAAAAAAATTACATGTGATTAGCATCTATCCAACTATTATGTGTATCATCAAATCCCAACCATTTTACAAATTTTTTCTTCCCCTTCCTTCTCAACACTTTCTCCACAAGAAACACATCTGGATGCTTCACTCCACTCAGTTCCTCCTGATAAAAACCTCCTTTGATTGCTTCATTCTTCCCATCCACAAGTTTATAGGTGACAGGATTGGTCTTCTGTACTTTCTGAATTGTGAAAACTTCTGTTGTCCAGTTGGGGGTGTATCCTTTCTCGAAAATTGTTTTATACTTGCTGATTCGCACTTTATCACCAACCTTGAATTTGATTTTCTTCGTACGATTTATCGGTAATTTCTCATATATATGTCTCAACAAAGATTTTTCATTCTTGATTGTGACGTCTTTCGGCTTCATTTTGATGGTTCGATGTTTAGTACTATTGTATTCTGCTACTAAATCATCAATAATATCAATCCACTTGTAAGTTCCCAGGATAGAAAGCTGCTTCCACATTTTATTCTTCAGCGTTCAATTGAAACGTTCACATATGGATGCCTTGACGTTACTGAAGGTTGAGTACATGCTTATTTTATTCTTTTTCATGAGAGCTCGAAAGTCTTTATTGTAGAACTCTTTGCCCTGATCAACATGTAGTTTTGTTGGAACACGACCTTCTTTCAAAATTAAGTTCATGGCACTTGTGACATCAGCAGCTTTTTTTGATTTGGTGGGAATTGCCCAGGCGTACTTAGAGAAAATATCTATGACCGTGAGGAGATATCTGTAATTTTTGTTGGATTTTGCGTATTTAATCATTTCCACAAGATCAGCCTGCCACGTCTCATCTAGTCCACGGATCTCAACATGTCGCTTGAAATTTCTTCGAGCTGGCCTATGAACCCCTTCAGCTATTGTCCGTTTCGTTAGATCCATTTAATTGTTTATTTAACCCTCCGATCTTATGCCAGTATTCCTTCAGTTTGCCCCAAGATTCTTCACACGTTTGCGTATTGCTAGCTCACGCTCATTTATAACTCTACTCTGAGCCTTTAATTTCTCTATAAAATCGGCCTCCATACTTTTTTTCACCTCCTCAATTTCTTTCCTCAGATTTTCCCGCAAAAAGTGCAGAGAAATGGCATCAAATTCTTCCACTGGATCAGCGATGTTGCATAATCTTTTGCCCTCAATACTGTAATTCCCATCGAGT
>NW_021680765.1:47155-53988 GCF_001412515.2 Diachasma alloeum
TCAGATTTTCCCGCAAAAAGTGCAGAGAAATGGCATCAAATTCTTCCACTGGATCAGCGATGTTGCATAATCTTTTGCCCTCAATACTGTAATTCCCATCGAGTATACGCTTAAATCCATCACCTCGTGGACCTCTCCTAGCAGCAGTGGTGGTCTTACTGCTGTATGACAACTGCCGTCCAAACACATCGACACTCATGATGTAAATGAGACATTTTGTATAATGTCAGGTCCTAATATATGATTTCAGCCTCACGTAGTTCTTCAATTATAGAGAGAATTTCGTTGGTATGACTGGTATTACCGGCCGCTCGAGATGCTGTGAGGAGGCGGAGTCTACCCACCAATTCATTTGGATTATCCCAGTAAATGTAGTCCATCCTGTTTGTTGTTGTCTTGGGGGCAATCATGGAGTGAGGCAAAAGAGCTGTCCCAGTTTTCGCTGGAGATGAAACCAATGCTGCGATGATATTTGTAAATTTTTCAGTGGGGTTTCTATCTCGTAGAGCATTGCCTGATTTATAATAAAGACGATGTGCATTCGTATGATGTAAAATTTCACCATAATGCTCTTTATCTGTTCCAGTCACATGTATCATTTCAGGATGTTTATCAAATATTAATGTTAATAGACCTGCTGTCAACGTATACACCTTATCACCAAGTGTCATAGAATCTCCATTGAAAGTCACTGTTTGATTCCCAATTTTCCAATTTTCATTCAATTTTCGAACACCAAATTCTTTATCCAGGTCCTTGTATTTTGCCGTTCCAAATTGGTGGAGATAAGTCTGGAGGAGATTTTCAATTGTATTCGGGACCATTGTTTCATCCAATGACTTTTCCGATTTTGATTGACTTTTTGACCTCGAATCATTAGCAAATGATGATGATCAATTTTGATGACGTGTTGGAGGTGGTGCACGAGCTGGAGTGCTGACCACGGCTTTCTGCTGGAAGTCATCTGTATCTATCTCGTCAAATGACATCCCTGCTGTGTTGTATGAATCATCACCATAATCATTTGACGATGAGTTGAAACGCATAAAACGTTGGTCAATTTTTTTTCGTCTCTTCCTCACATGTTCTTTTTTATACGGCTGCACACTCGTTTGATCAATCAATTTTTCAAGGGGAGTAATTACAGGTTTCAAGACTTCATTTATAGCACGCTCGCTGAGCAATATGACGCAGAACGTCTGACTCAAGTTGCAAGTCTTTGCGCTGCATGTTGAAGGTTATGCGTTCTTTTCAACACTGCCTCAAATCTTCATGCTCAACGTCCATTTATGGACTTTCTATCAGTCTCTGGGTGAACATGGCTGCATGCAAACGTGCGAAAACGCGGAAGGGTAACGGTGTGGTGAACGATCTCATTAATAAATTACCCATTGAATTGCATGTGCCTGGCTATCAGTACTGTGGACCTGAAACGAAGTTGGTCAAACGATTGGCGCGTGGTGACCCTGGTATAAATCCACTGGATTCCGCGTGTAAGGAACACGATATAGCTTATTCGAAGAATAGAGAGAACTTAGCAGCTAGACACGCAGCTGGTAGAGTCCTCGCTGAAAAAGCTTGGCATCGAGTTCTAGCCAAAGAAGCCAGTCTTGGTGAGAAGGCTGTGGCCTTCGGTGTGGGGAACATCATGAAGGCTAAGAATTAATTCGGTATGGGAGTGAGTCAGAAAACTATTGATGAGAAGAGGAAGACGAAACCGAAGACTGGAAAGGGCTGTCGCAAAAAGAAGGTTGGAGAGGCTAACAAGAAGAAGATATCATTGCGTCAGATTGTGCAAGCTGCCAAGGGGTCCATGCACCCAGGGTTCGATGTTGTGAAGAGTGCATTGAAAGGTGCACGTGAGGCTGTGAAACATGCTGGAGGGAGAAAGAAAATGAAAGCTATGCCTCGCATTCTCCCTATTCCAGCAGAAATCGGTGGAATTCTTCCGGCATTTCTCATCCCACTTTTTGCGGGTCTTAGTGCCACTGGTGCTTTTGCAGGTGGTGCTGCTGGTATTGCTAAAGCAATCAACGCCTCCAAGCATGCTGCCACGGCACTTGCAGAGAGTCAGCGACATAATCGTACCATGGAAGCCATCGCTTTGGGCAAGGGGATGTATTTCAAACCCTATAAGTCGGGTTTAGGTTTACATTTGAATCCAAAAAACTAGTAAGACTACCGCACCGAGCTCTCACTGACAGCGATGTAGTGAAATATGCTAAAACCATGAAAATTCCACATTTTCGTGGTGTTGATATGAGAAATGACATGCCTCGGGGTGGATCATGGAAGTATGAGTCAGCTATAGTAAATCTTGATGATAAAAATGGACCAGGCACTCACTGGGTGGCGTATAAAAAAAGATCATGAAGTCTGCTACTTTGATAGCTACGGCAATTTACGCCTACCTCAAGATTTAATCGATTATCTCGGTGACGGTAGTACTGTGAAATATAACCCTAAAAATTATCAAGACTATAATACTATCATATGTGGACATTTATGCTCAAAATTTCTCTCTGGTGAATTGGTATAAAACAACAGACAACTCCATATACACATCAGTTTCGTGCTAACCACCATGAGCGACTCATTTACATTAACCTTGTCTGGTAGGTCTTCTGTACTAGAGGCCTGGTATTTTCCACCCATTGAACTATCACCTCGGAAATCCTACAGTGTGGGACTTGTACAATTCCTAACATACAATTCAATTCCTAATATCGATGAAGGACGAAATAAATTTCATTTTCAAAAAGATGAATTCTCAGTAGAGCTGACTATACCAACAGGAAGCTATGAAATCAGTGACATTGAGAAATACTTGAAGAATAAATTATTAGCCTGGAGAATCCCCTTTAGTTTGAAGGCTGATGACCGGACTCTCACGACGATAATTGAAGTGCCTAATGATATCATCATCAATTTTATGAAATCAGATTCTATTGGGCAACTACTTGGTTTCCAAGGGGAGATTCTTGCCCATTCCACATTCTATCGAGCTACCAGACCTCCAGACATCATTCATGTAAATTCACTGCGAGTTGAGTGTAATCTGACTGCAGGGGCCTACATTAACAACTGACCTGCGCATACGATTCATGAGTTCTTCCCAAGTATTCCAACAGGATATAAGATCATTGAAGCGCCTGCTCAGGTCATTTACTTGCCGATCGTTGTGCAGTCAATAGATCACCTGCAATTGAAAATTGTGGACCAAGACGATCGGTTAGTGAATTTCCGTGAAGAAGTCATCACAGCGAGACTTCATATAAGAGCTGATTAAGGAAAAATGGGCATTGTCTTTGAGAAGAAGATTGGTGGCAGTTATAAAAGTGAGGACTCATGCCGAAAAGTGGACAGTCGTCGAGTGCCTCTCACGAAGCTGACATCCCAGAACATCAAGTTCCTGAAGAGTCTGGGTCTGAAACTTCGCAAAAAAGTGCCAAAGTAAAGATTTGCTGTGTCTTTTTTGCCTGCTGTTACTATCATCTACCATGGAAGAAATGTTGAATATTCAAAAGCGAATCATCTTTGATGAGTCGATTTCTCATTATGAGATCCATGCTCATCAGCCATTCGCATCGTCATCCTTTAACAACAATGATGAAATCCGTATTTCCATACAACATCAAGTTCTCTGTCTGTTGCCAACCAAGAGTTCACTGCATATCTGCAGCCGTTTGACGAAAACAGATAATGCTGCTGTTGCTAACACAGAACTTGTCAACAATGCCATCTGTCATTTATTCGAGGAAATACGCTATGAATTGAATGCTGTGGAAATTGATAGATGCAAAAATGTTGGTCTTACAACATTAATGAAAAACTACATTTCTCAGAGCCCCAGTCAGGGCTTTCTCATGGAAAACGCAGGCTGGAGAATTGATAAAGAGAAGAAGATAACTGATGATGCAGGATATTTTGATGTATCCATTCCCCTCAGCATGATATTAGGATTTGCTGAAGATTACCAGAGAATTGTTGTGAATGCGAAGCATGAGTTGATACTGACACGTTCACACAACGATATCAATGCCATCATTCAGGGGGCACCTGCAGCTGGACAGCAGGCAGAGACGTTCAAAATTTCCCTCACCAAAATTGATTGGATGATTCCCTACATCAAATCTGCAGACTCTCAAAAAGTGCAACTTCTCAATCAGATTTCAAAGGACAACCTAGTGCCAATCAGTTTTCGAGCTTGGGAATTGTATGAGTATCCTCTCTTACCTAGGACATCGAAACATGTGTGGGTCGTGAAAACCTCAACACAACTGGAGAAACCTCGTTATGTCATTGTAGGCTTTTAAACAGCCCGTAAGAATCAACTGTTGAAAAATGCTAGTGAATTTGATCATTGTAACATTCGATAGATCAAATTATTCTTGAATTCACAAAGCTATCCCTATGGAAATCTGAATCTTGACATTACACACAACTAGTCTGCTCTGCTCTATGACATGTACACCAGCTTCNTCTACCATGGAAGAAATGTTGAATATTCAAAAGCGAATCATCTTTGATGAGTCGATTTCTCATTATGAGATCCATGCTCATCAGCCATTCGCATCGTCATCCTTTAACAACAATGATGAAATCCGTATTTTCATACAACATCAAGTTCTCTGTCTGTTGCCAACCAAGAGTTCACTGCATATCTGCAGCCGTTTGACGAAAACAGATAATGCTGCTGTTGCTAACACAGAACTTGTCAACAATGCCATCTGTCATTTATTCGAGGAAATACGCTATGAATTGAATGCTGTGGAAATTGATAGATGCAAAAATGTTGGTCTTACAACATTAATGAAAAACTACATTTCTCAGAGCCCCAGTCAGGGCTTTCTCATGGAAAACGCAGGCTGGAGAATTGATAAAGAGAAGAAGATAATTGATGATGCAGGATATTTTGATGTATCCATTCCCCTCAGCATGATATTAGGATTTGCTGAAGATTACCAGAGAATTGTTGTGAATGCGAAGCATGAGTTGATACTGACACGTTCACACAACGATATCAATGCCATCATTCAGGGGGCACCTGCAGCTGGACAGCAGGCAGAGACGTTCAAAATTTCCCTCACCAAAATTGATTGGATGATTCCCTACATCAAACCTGCAGACTCTCAAAAAGTGCAACTTCTCAATCAGATTTCAAAGGACAACCTAGTGCCAATCAGTTTTCGAGCTTGGGAATTGTATGAGTATCCTCTCTTACCTAGGACATCGAAACATGTGTGGGTCGTGAAAACCTCAACACAACTGGAGAAACCTCGTTATGTCATTGTAGGCTTTTAAACAGCCCGTAAGAATCAACTGTTGAAAAATGCTAGTGAATTTGATCATTGTAACATTCGATAGATCAAATTATTCTTGAATTCACAAAGCTATCCCTATGGAAATCTGAATCTTGACATTACACACAACTAGTCTGCTCTGCTCTATGACATGTACACCAGCTTCGAAACATCGTATCACCATCAAGAGCCTGAGCCACTATTCAGCAGAGCAGAATTCTTGGAAACTGCACCTCTCATAGTCATCGATTGCTCCAAACAGAATGAGTTCTTGAAATCTGGACCTGTTGACATCCGCCTGGAGTTTGAGTCATCAGCGGACTTCCCCGATACTACAGCAGCCTACTGTTTAATCTTACACGATCGAATCGTTGAGTATAGTTTACTCAGCGGTAGTGTGAAGAAACTAATTTAATAAAAAAATGTTTTTTTTTTTGGAAAAGGAATGTAATTTGTTAATGAAATAAACAATAATTATTCTTGGAGACCAAATATCTTTTTGTTTCTCATCACCAGCATTATTATTCTTATTAGTGCTACATTCTGCCTTTTTTGTTAAAGAATTGAACATTATGATAACACCAAGTTTTAATTCCTGTAGAATACCAAGCATTGGTATAGCTGGACTCTTCTCCCTCAGATCTGGCCCCCTCTTCCTCTTCAATCCATTGCTCGTTGATGGACCGTCATCATCATCATCAGCATCATCATAAGAACTACTCCATCGATCTTGGACGAAATCGAGGTTCACTCTCACTACCAATTCTTCAATACACTCGAGAATCACATGCAATTTTTTTGAAATATGGCTGGGCAATGGTAGCACAGAATCATCAGATTCTTCTTCTTCATGCCTTTTCCTCAAATCACGGTGATTTTGGTCCAAAGACATGACATCTTTGATAAGACTCCAGATATTGTCAGGTGGAAGATCAGCAAAATACATCTCAACTAATTCTTCAAAATAGAGAGAGTACGGTGGCGTACTAATCAGATAGCGCATATCGTCTGTCGAAAGATCCTCCATGATTGCAACTAATGTGACCTCTCGAAAGTGCACAATTTATATCCTCCGACTCCCCACCCCTACTCTCCGTCGATATGATGAAAACTAGTGTAACCGAAATTTGGTTGCGGGAAAACGATGAACGTTTCCTAGAAAAGCGTTTGCACTATCAACCGAAAAATTGTTCTTAGAAACAATTGATATTCCCTAGCAAAAATAATTTGATTTCAGAAATATATGTATGATCAACTTTTGACTTCTCCGGTCCATCATACGCTTATGCACTGCTCTCAGCTGATGAGGTCGACAAACTCGTACGTGTCATCATGTAAACACCTTTACTCTAGCGATCCACCAAGCGGTATCAAGGTCGATCGCGATTGTTTATACGACGCGTACGTATGATAAACATTGGGGCGCACGACCACCCCCCCTCCCCCTCCCCACATGTCTGAGGCAGCATTCGGATGCCGACCCCCCCCCCCCCCGTTCGCCATTCTCAGATGGGTCGTTTTGGACGTTTT
>NW_021680765.1:54209-111316 GCF_001412515.2 Diachasma alloeum
CCCCCCCGTTCACCATTCTCAGATGGGTCGTTTTGGACGTTTTGTATCCAGAAACGGCTTTACTTCACTACTTCTCTTCACTATTGAATTGATTTTTAATAATTATCCCCCCATCTCGGCAATGAGTGAGTAGGACATAGATCTTCAAGAAACCTTTTTTGCAGCCACGAAAATTTGCAGATGTGAAGAGTGGACTTTTTATTGGGCGATAGAGGACCTTTATGAGTAATTAAGATCCGTTCTTAATACCATTCCCGGTTTAATATGATGGCAAAAAACGGAAGAAGATGGGATTGACGGAAAATGATAAAATTCTCCAGTGAAGTGTAGAAGATCTCTAACAGAATTTTCTAACGTATTCGTACTTGTATTCATGACATTTCATTAAGAGTTGAATCCCATCTCATCAACGACTGAATGAAAAAATATATCAGGAGATGTTTTTTGCAGAGAATTGTTATTCCTGCCAATGAAGTCTCTGCGAAGAAAATTACTTGTTGTACTTGTTGTAGTTAAGTTTACCGCACAATTGAAATTACACAGGACTTTTTAGTTCCTGACATTGATTTCACAAGTACAAAAATGGTAGCTAAATATTAGTTCGAAGGGTGCACTGACCAGTGCCAATATGTAAAGGACATTGAAACATGCACAATGATTGCATGAGATATAAAAATCTATGCAGGAAAATTGGAGGCATAGGAAAAGAGCAAGGAAAATACAGATCACATGAGATTCTTTTCGTTTACCTGGATTTGTTTTGTCCCTTGAAAATAATAATTTTATACAAGTGAAAGAACCAAGTAGTTATGGTAAATCTAAATGATGGAAATGAAACTAGTATTTTAAGCGAGGAATGTTATAAAGTTAATTAAATAGTGAAGTGGTATATCGAGAGAAGTTTCAGATTCAGGATTTTTGTAAACATTCAGTAATTGGATCAAGTTAGAGAAATTTTGTGAAAACTTTTTTTTAGCTTCCGTGGTCTTCTACCAAAAAAATGAAAATCAAAAAAATTCTTCAATTCTCGTGTATCCAAAGATATTTCTCAGAATTTGAGTGTTATTTTTTCATGATAATATTTCATACTATCATTCGACATTGGAAACGTCAGAAAAGGAAAACTATTACTGAAGTTTAATGGTTAAATCCAATTGAACTGAACCAAAAATAATCCCTCGTTCAGGCGATAATGTATTCTCATGTGTCGGTAAGATCACTATCTGCTTAACATAATCATTAGGTTTGATTGTTTATCAATCTATTGAAGGTTATTATCGTTGAATAATCGAGGTATTTTTACATCAATTAGTAATTAGTGATAAAGGTCCTCTATCACACAATAAAAAGTCCACTCTTCACATCTGCAAATTTTCGTGGCTGCAAAAAAGCTTTCTTGAAGATGTTTGTCCTACTCACTCATTGTCGAAATGTGGCGATAATTATTAAAAATCAATTCAATAGTGAAGAGGAAAAGCATTCTGACATGACTGAATAAGCCTCAGAATCTAAAAGGGATAATGAAATTGTAATTGATACTATTCCTGAGAGTTTTCGGTTATTTTCTTTAGATTTTAAGATCATTGCGAAAAACTGACTACCTGAGGGGATTAATTCGAATCGGCTTAGCTCTTGCCTGTTTGATTAATGAATTAACTTTGCACAAGTCAATCAACTTCTCATATCTTGATAAACTCATCATATATTGATAGATTCATCTCATGAATGACCGACTTGAGGTGACAATGTCAAAAGATTTATTTCGTAGAACATTTTTCAGCTATAACAAAAGTTGTTTGATCTTTCCTTTGAATCTACTCACTGCCGAGATGACGACGATGTGGATGTTAATTGACATATAATGAGAGACATTTATTGTTAAATCCGTTTTTCCAGGTTTGAGCGAAATGCCTTCACTTGGCAAATCCCTGAGAGAACTCCTCCTCAATCTCATACTAAAATTCATCGAGCAATTTTGGACAGACCCATTACCACAATGGAGTTCACCCGTTTGGACCGAAATGAGTGTGTTCTGCAAAGGGAAACTGAGGCTAATGGATATCTATGTCGTCGTAACACAGAACAGATATGGCATTCTAACGAGGGCCCAAGAACTCGCCAATCCTTAACACAACAACATTTCCGAAGAATACTTCTCAATTTTGACATTTCCTGTTTTGTGTTCCAATGAAGCATGAAGATTGTGATGTAAACACAATACAGCCTTTTAAAAAATTTGAATAGAATTCATTGAATAAAACAAGTATCGAGAATCAATTTATGCGTTTAATATCTTTTCCCCTTCCAATTATGCCCAATTGTTTGATAATTGAAGTTTCATAATTTTGTGTGATAAATAATAATAATATAGTTTATTTTTCGATGTATGGCTCTAGGCCTTTTACAGAGAAACATCACAGAGAGTTGCGTTTAACGCTTTTTTGAATTTTCATTTTTTAACCTACGTTGAATATTAGAGTTTCGTTGCGCCCGTGAAGGTTGATTGCGCACGTGGGTTGATGAAATTTTTGCATAAAAACTTTAAGAAAGGGATAACAAAGATTGAGGTCGAGCCCCGTGAAATTATATCACAACAGTAAAGCGTTCAGTGTTGCACATTGATGTGAGTTTGGAGTAGGGGAGATGCTGGGGTACCCCTGTTGGCTCTCTGGCTGCTCCATCTCCGAAGGTGTGTCCATCGTTGCTTCTCGTTCAAAAACCTGGACATATTTGCACAGCGCGTCCATCGGTTCGCCCTTTAGGGCTTTCCGTATCCATCGTTCCAGCGATATAGTGGGAGGGCATTCCCTGAGCCACTCTGCGATATTGGAGACAATTGGTTTCGGCAATAGGAGCCGCGCTTGTACGCAGGTGAGCATGTGCGCCAGGTTTTCCTCCTGATAGCCACACAATTTGCATCTAGGATCCTTGTAGCCCTTGAGAGTCGTTCTGCCGATATTTCCGCATCGCAGGTGCGCCCACTGTTCCTTCTGGATGCCCTTTGTTTTTTTTGTTCCAGTACTTAGCACCAGTGACCTCGTCCACCAGGAATTGGAAACCTGGGCAGTATTTGGAGGCGTCTGTCTTTCCCCAGTCTAGTTGGATCTCCTGCTCCGTCTTGGTTTTCAAATTCTTCTCTAGTGCTTCCACTAGGGTACCATAGTCCCCTCCTACCCAGAGAGACTTTAGAGTTTGGCCGTCCCCTACTTCCTCGAATGCTCTCTTCATCAGCTTCCCCAGCTTGGAGGGGGTGCCATTGAGGATGCCGCTTACCTCTTCTCTCAGGCTTTTGGCTGGCCAGCGACCCTTGTCCATTGTGAGGATGTCCGATACGTACTTGAACGCTCTCATGCGCCCCTCAATGTCCACACTCCTCCTGCCCGATTCCATCCGCCATATGTAACCTGGGGTGTTTGGGGCGAGACCCATCGCCATTTTTACGTATCTGCTCTGCATTCTGCTCATCTCCTCGCTATGTGACCACCCCCAGAGTTCCACACCATACAGTCCTCCTGATTTCGCCAGAACGTCGAGTACATATAGCCTCCTATACAGCGAATTAATTCTGGCTCTTTTGGTGATACCCCAGACCGCGTTGGATACTAGTCTCGCCTTGCTTGCTAGGCGTTTAGTATGTGTGGTGAAGGATCCTCTTGAGCTAAACCAAAAACCGAGGTATTTGAAGTTATTTACTAGTTCTACCTTTTTGCTGTTGAGGGTCCAGGATTCCTTTTTGGCCAGTTTCCCCCCGTTGCTGAACACCATTATCTTTGATTTTGATTAATTGATTGTCAACTTGTTTTTCCTGGCGTGCTTTTCTAGAGCTATTAGCATATCTCGAAGGTCTTCCGGGGTTTGTGCTACCATAGCAACATCATCGGCGAACCTGAGGTTGGTAACTCTCTCTCCCCCCAGCGCTACTCCTCCTGTGCTTCCTTTTTCCAATGCCTGGTCCAGATCCTCTAGGAATAGACAGAAGAGGATGGGACTTAGGGGACAGCCTTGTCTCACTCCGCAGTTGGAGGTGAAGCTGTCTGTCTCTCCCCGCCCCGTCATAACTCGATTCTTTGTGCTCCTGTAGATCAGTTCGATCATGTGGATGAACTTGCCCGTGAGACCTTTTGCTTTCAGCTTCTCTAGCAGGAGGGTGCGGTCTACCATGTCGAATGCTGCGCGGTAATCGATGAATGCCGTGTACAATTTCTGCCTCGGGCGAGCCAGACTCATGCCTGCCAGCGTGTTGAGGGTGAAGATATGGTCTCGGGTACTTCGGTTCCTCCTGAACTCTGCCTGGCTTTCGCTTAGGTTTCCTGAAGCTTCCGCCCATTGAGCAACTCTGTTGGCTATGATTTTGGTCATCAGCTTGTAGCCCAGGTCGAGAAGGGAGATGCTCCGGTAATTTGCAGTCTTTTCCGGTTCGCCTGCTTTGAAGATGGGACAAATCAGCGCCGTTTCCCAGCCTTCTAGCAGCTTATTCTGGTTCCAGCATTCTTTGAGGACGTGCAGGAGCACATTTTTTCCTTCGGGGGGTAATACCTTCAGGAACTTTGCTGAAATTCCGTCCTCGCCTGGCGCCTTGCCGTTTTTCATCCCTCTGAGGGCTCCTTCCACTTCGAGGGTAGTTATGTCTCCGTTCCACCAATTCTGTTCAGGAGTTTCCCCGATTGGATCTACGGTGCTGGAGGCTTGCAGCGCTTCGGTTTCAGCCACTGGGTTCGCGGTGGGCCCTGTGTTTTCCCCTCTCCTCTGAGGCACAGAGTTCAATAGCTTCGCGAAGTGTTCGGTCCACTCGGTGTCGCTGATGTCATTTTTCGGTCTTATTTTCCTTGGCCTGAACACGTTAAGGGATTTCCAGAGTTCGTGCATGTTCCTGCTTGCTTCTAGCTGTTCCCATTTGCGTCTGTTACTTTCAGCTATTTTCTCGCCTTTTAGAGCGGCTAGCTTGTTTCTCGAATGTTGCCAGTTCTCCCTGAGCTGGGTATCTGCTTTGTCACGCAGGTGAGTTTTAAGCGCTTGGAAGGTTGCCTTCCTTAGCTGCCTGTACTCTTCATCCACCCATGATTCTTCCCATGTCTCCTTCTCTATCACCTTCTTCACCATGTCGCATTCCCTGGCTGCTTCCCAGATTGTGTTCGTCAGTCTGTGCCAGCTCTCCTTTGGGTCGTTTTCGGGTGTTGCGTTCTGTAACTTGCCTGTAATTGCCTTTGGTACTTTTCCTCTTGTTCCGGCTTCCACCACAACCGTTCTTGTCTCAGTTGGGGTGGGGGTGTGGTGGTCAGGGGGGGCTCTACTCCTTGCTTCTTGAGGTTCAGAGAGAGAACCACTGGGAGATGGTCCGATCCGAGCCTGGGGACTACCTTTAGCTCCCTCACTGTCATGTCTGCTTCCTGCGCACTGATCAGCGCCAAGTCGAGAACTAAGTCAGGCCCGCCAAGGAACGTGGCTCTCCCGTGCCTGTCCCCCTCGACTGCGCCGTTAAGAATTATGAGATTGTGCTTACCTCCGTAGTTGAGGATACGATCTCCTTCCTGGTTGGTTCCCTTGTCTTCCGAGACTCTTTCCCAACTGTGTCCTACCTCTTCTAGCGCGTCACTGCTGCACTGCTTATCTCTGACTCGCGCATTCAGGTCCCCAATGATCAGAACTCCCCCTTCGTTCTATGCTTCTTCGGTGGGTGATTCCAGTTTCTGGGTGAAGTGCGCGGTTCTGTTATTATTGTAGGCCTCAATGAGGGTCAGCGGTTTGCCACTTAGCGTCCTGAGTCCTTTTATCCTGAGTCCATATTCCCACTCCGAGATTGAAATTTCATCGCCACGGCCCTTCCTGACCCCGAGAAGATTGCCTCCTTTTGCCTTGCCTTTTTTCCGTGCGCTAACAGCTGCGTGTGCCTTCTATATAAAGTTTGGGGCTAGTTGCTTGAGGAATTTGTCCTCGTTTTTCTTCTCCAGGTGGGTCTCTTGTATGGCTATGATGTCGAAGTGTTTTAGGAAGGACCAGTGAGCCTTGATCTTACCGCTTCCATCAATATTCCAGGACACCACGCGCGTTTCCGGTTGGGGAGGATCATTACTACCGACACTGTCTCTGATTCCCTCGAGTCCTGTTGGACGTGTGCTCCTCTTGTGGGTGTGTGCTTCTTGCCCGATTTCGCCTCGAGGACATTGGGATCAGTTGGTTCTCGATCTCGCTCCATCTCCACCATCTATCATGGACTCTAAGACGTTGGTACCCCGTCTCTGTGTTGATACCTCTCCTCCCCAGGATTCTGGCCTCCCCTGTTAGCCAGCCCTGTATTGCTTCCTCTCTTCTGGTGAGGTCGTTTTCTACCGTGATGCCAAATTCTGCCAGTTTCGAGCTACTGTCTAGAATGTCCAGTTTGTCTCTTAGTGTCTCCAGCTTCATCACCAGTCTGTCTCGTCCCAGCATCTTGAGCTCCTGGAAGAGAGGGCAGGTGCCCGTGGCCCTGTACATGATTCTAGAAATATCTCTCTCCAGTTCTTTCCCCCTTTTGTTACTCCGTGGATGATGAGATTCCTTTTCCTTCCTCCTCTAAGCGCTCTTTCCTTTTTGAGTTGGTCTTTACTCAAGGGGGTAGGCGTCCACGTTGGTATGAAGTTGGAGTCCTGGTAGGGGAGGCTGCTTTGATGACTGGTGGGTTGGGGGGGTTCCCGTGTTCTCTTCTGGTAGTCGTTCAAGTGCCCCGGGTGGGCGTCTTGTGCGTTGCCAGGCTCAGTGTGTCCCCTTTCCCTTCGTAGTCTCTCTATGTTACTCTGCACTCCCTTAGAGCTTGACTGTCTTGCTGAGGTGCCCCGTCGTTGGGCTAAATAGTTATCTCCCTGGTTGGGGAGGGGCTGTTCCTGGTTGTTTTGGTTTATCCACGTTGGGTTAGCCCACGTAGGTTTTGCCCACGTAGTGTTTGCTGAGTGATGCTGGTGGTCTTCCCAGGGTGGCGGTGGTCGGGTTTCAGCCCCAACTGGCTGCTGCTGATGCCTGTTGGATCCCTGCCCCCTCCTCTGCTCTCTCAGCTTGCTACTCTGGTAGTCCCCTGCCTGGAGTCCTCCTCTTGTGTTGGGAGCCCCCTTCTGTGCCCATGAGTGCCAGGTCCCAGCCTGATTCGCTTGCGAGGGGCAGTTGTTTGGGTCATTTGTTGTTCCATGTTTTCTTGCTTCCTGAAAAATCTCATTCTCCCATGTTGCCGCGTTCAATTGTGCCATCAGGTTTTTTATCCTCGCTTCCTCCGCCAGGAGTTCAGTATTTAGCTCCTCTTGCTCTGCCTCCCTTCGTAGATTCTTTAATGCTAGTTCAGTCTTCGTGTCTTGTAGCTCCCGTATCAGGGCAGCTCTCTCTGCGTTGAACCCTTCACAGCGACCACATTTGTTCATTAAGCCTGACAGGCTTTTGCGTATTTCAGTTCGCAGGTTTTCCATAATTCTCGCCTCCATTTGGGTCAATTGCTTCTGGATGGCGTTGGCCCAATCTGTGTTCCACCTGGGGACAGAGTGTGAGGGGGTTCTCGGTGGTTCCGGGGTTGTTCTATCTCCTGTTTCCTCAGAGAGCAGATTGCCTGCTTGGAGAAGTTCCAGCTGCGCTAAGACTGTGCGGTCCCCTTCGTCCAGTACTGAGTCGAACAAAATTCTAGGGGAGCACTCTCGGATGGTGGAGTTAGCGAGAGGGTCATCTGGGTTCGGGGAGTTTCCCAAGTCAATCGACGAGTCGATTCTAGCTTTGACTGTCCCTGCCGCCCAGCTTCTCGTGCAAGGTCTGGCTGGGGTGTCTGCTGGGGGTCGTGTCTTTAGGTATTTGTCTAGGGTGTTGGCGTTTTGCGGGGTCCTCTTGGTATTTTTTATTTTATATTTACTACCTGCTGGACGTCCTCTACCTTTCTTGACAGTGTCTTTTGACGGCTCGCTGTCCGAGGTCTCATCTTGTCCTGTCTCCGAGTCTTCCTGGTTGATTCCTGTCTCTTCCGGGGGGCCCCTCGGGTGCTCGGTTGGGACTGTGTTACCTTTTATTGCTTTGTCTACTGCTTGGGAGCTATCGCCGGTCCTCTGTGGTTCGATGTTGTTTTCTTCCGCCATAACCTCTTACTCGTGTGCCCCGGTTGGTGTTCGGGCGTGATTTCGAAAAATTATTTGTCGAAGGTAGATAACACTCCCACTCGAGCTCTACACTTATACAAAACTAGTCAGGTACTCTAATTTATTTTACTTATACTGTTTACTTTAAATTGCGAGGTTTTTTCATCTCGTTACTTAAGCACTTGTATCCGCCTTGCGTCGCCCTCTGTCTTCATTTTGTGTGATGAATTTTCTGAGAAAGGAATTAGGGAATGAATTATAAAACTATAAGGAACGTGTTCTTTATTCAAAAAGTGCGAATTTTTTCTTATTGTCATATCGCAGTACGTAAAATGACATTTCGAATAGAAACTAAATCTGACAGAATGGTTCGTCCATTCCTGCCTTTTTTCCTCTATTACCTAGAACTTCATAATATTTCATCATCATTATCAACCAAATTGAACAATATTCAATTAAATTTTGTTCGCTACAAAACCATCATCAATATTTGCAGACTAGGAACCAATTATTCTGTAGCCAGACACCATATAAAAAAACTTATAGCTTTTGGAATACTTTCAACGTTTCACCACTGGATCCCTGAATGCCACAGCTACAAGTTTCTCCTTTCCCTACCTAATCTATAGCGAAGATCCTCTCCATAGCAATTAAATCAGGACGAAAGTCCTGACCTAGTGAGTCGTTCCTCCAGTTCGTCCCAGTACCACCACACCCCCTCGACATTAATCCTCACAGAAGTAGCCCTGACTTTTCCCTCAGCCTTGGTCCTCCTCCCCTCCACAGTCTGCAGCCACTTCTGCACCTTTCTCTTCCTTCCAGTGTAATCCGAGGAGATACGAACAAGACCGAGCTTCACCCCCTTTCTCGTCCTTAATATTAGCTTCTTGACGAGATGAGAGCTGACATTCACCACCAGAGTATTCCTCACCAGGAAATTGGCGACTCCAGCAATGATCCCCATTTTCGTCCAGATGTAGTTATTGACATCGTCCTCAAGTCTCTCCCTCTAACTCTGGACTCTCATCAGGCTGTCTATCTATGACATAGATAACTCCATGCGGTTCGATCATATCACCAGGATAAGAAGATTTAACTCCTCCCAGATAAGTTGAGTATAACTCCCACCAAGCAGTCGATTCACTGAGTCGGTAACAATAACCAACAAATCCTTCCTGTGAATGAGCAATGACTTCCGCCAGCCTGTATCGGTGGGAAATAAAAATTAGTATACTTGAATTCCCTAAATATTAACTGATGAAAAATCTAATGAAAAATATTTACCTGTATGTCATATCAAGAGTTAAAGATGTTGGTATCTCTCTTAGTTTGCATTGCATTATTTTTTGGGAACGTCCTCTCATTTTTATTCCCAAATTTATAAAAATGTGAAAATTAGCATGACAATTGATCGAACACACTCTCTTGCAACCTTCCACAGTACAGGGGACTTTCTTCAACGTTGGGTAGAATTCAACTGCCTGTTGTAAGACAGTGAAATTCTGTCGATAGATTAGCTGACTGTCAATATTTATTGTAGAGACAAGCACGGTGTAAGAACCATACTGTTGACAGTCAAATGATTTATACAGACTAGGAGCATTTGGTAAAGACAACTGCCGCAAATTACTGACTAAATCATCAAGATCTAGCATGCATATGCCACTGTCTGGTTCTCTTCGAGTCTTCATAGCGAATAAATCACTTAACAAAGCCGCCCTATCTGCATATACAGTTTCATCAAACTCTCGATCTTTCCGGGAGACAATGAAATTCAGCAACTTCATGGAAACCACGTGGAGACCAGAGGAGTATTCAGTCTATTGTAGGGTGATTAAGTCAAAAGGAATGCTCATCTTCAATTTTTACCTGTGCAGGAATGAAATAATTCATCATACGGGCTAGTGATAAATGTGGAACAGGGGAGTAATAATTATTCCATAACAATATGATTGAAATAGCTATAAACACATGAGACGAACACATTCACGATTAATTGAAAGGTTTTCCTAGAAATTCTGGACACTATTCACTACACTGCACTTATCAATATTTCAAGAGAAACACACCCAGACAACATTAGTCCGAAATGGGCTTTCTACAAAATGACGACCGACAGCTGGATGACTCAGCGGCCATTTTGGATCGATATTTCCACCGTGTTTACAGAAGTCTGAACCGAAAATTGTTCATTTACACAATAATCGGATTGCATTGACGATTTTTTCTTAACTCGCAAAAATCTTCAAACAATTTGCTATCGATTGGTGATAAAATTTTTTGGAAATAATGAAATAGGGGGGATAACGCCTTTTTTTCAGGGGTGATTTTTCTAAAATTTATTTAAAAGAAAGTACTAACTAGCAAATGATTTTTATTAGCTCGCAATTTTTTTCAAAACTACTTCAATGAGGAAAAAAATAAAAATTTGGAATATCTATACATGAGGGGCAAATTGATCGGATCGTAACTATAATACTTTGAAGAGTATTATTAAATGTAGTGACCCGATAGATTTCAACCCTAAAGATTCTATTGGAAGATTATTGGGCTTCACACATCGCATTCTCCCACCTCATATCAGTGTCAAATCTGATTCACCAGTGTCAATCCTTGAAATCAATTCCCTGAGAATTGAGTGTAATATTACCACTGAAGCATATATATAAATGAAAAACGAGTACACACTGTTCATGAATTCTTCCCAACTGTTCCACTAAGATATAGTAAGATATAATAAGATCATTGAAGTGCCATCAAACATCATTTACCTTCCGATCGCCGTACAGGCAATAGATCATCTCCAAGTGAAGATTGTTGATCAAGAAGGTCAATTAGTGAATTTCAGAGAAAAGGTTGTAACGATAAGATTACATATCAAGGCCTAATATGGGCATTGTTTTCAATAGTAAGACTGGAGGTCGTTATAAAAATGAATCAGTATTACCAATTCCGAGCAGTCATCGACGACCAGGGCTCACCATTAATATTAAATTTCTGTAATATTACACAAATTTGATCCTTACATTATTGAAGGTTTAAAATATGTTGGTTCAATTTTTCCAATAATATAATATGAATAATTTGATTTTTTTACGAATATTGAATATTTAAAATTTGTTAATATGCAACTGTAAATTTACTACTAAGTGAATAATTCAAATTTTAGAAAGGGGATTTTCGATTCCACAAGTAATCGTCAATCTTCCTACCTTAAATTGTCGATTATCCAAATAATCGTCAATCGTCCTACCTGAATTATTGATTGATGAAATAGTTAAAATTTGGACATTTGAATTGATGATATTAAATTACTCAAAAATTACAAGGTTGGTGTTATTTCCATTTAAGGGCTCAAAATTAATTGTAATAAAATATTACAAATTTGGCTATCCCTGGAGTGTATGTTCAATTTGGGAACCGGGTGATGCTAGCCAATATGTTCACGCTAATGGTGATAGGGTATCACCATAGGATGTTCATACTCCTACACCATCCTTCTAATGGCAATCATTTAGTTTATTATGTTAAAACATAGGAATTAATCAAAAAAACTCATGTTTTTTTATGAAGAATCCTTTGTTTGGTAACGGAGCATATATAGCGTGGGCGGACAAACATCAAAGTATGCCAGCACTTAGCGTTACCCAGGGTTCGCGACGTGGACGCAGCTGGTATTGAACCCCACAAAGCCCCACTAGGAAGCCGGCAAATCACGCCCACATTAGGCGGTATATCAAAGATCCCCATCAATATTAAATTTCTGTAATATTACACAAATTTGACCCTTACATTATTGAAGGTTTAAAATATATTAATTCAATTTTTCCAATAATATAACATTAATAATCTGATTTTTTTTACGAATAATGAATATTCAAAATTTGTTAATATGCAACTGTAAATTTACTACTAAGCGAATAATTCAAATTTTAGAAAGGGGATTTTCGATTACACAAGTAATCGTCAATCTTGCTACCTTGAATCGTCGATTACCCAAGTAATCGTCAATCGTCCTACCTAAATGATTGATTGACAAAATAGATAAAATTTGAATATTTGAATCGGTGATATTAAATTACTCAAAAATTACAAGGTTTGAATTGATGATATTCAATTACTCAAAAATTACAATAGTAATAAATGACCGAGATTGGCGAATTTTTTTCCAGGAATTCCCCCCCTCCGCCCTTTTTTCCAGGAAGTGCACGTGCACGTCTCCCTTTTCCCCTCGGAGGCGTGCCTTTTGAAAAGGACGTCGGCGCGCTGGGAAGCCCCCTGAGCTGCATGGTCTGATGCCCAAGGGTCACAGGAAGTGGGTGGTGGGTGGAAAATGGCCGCCAGTTGGAAAATGAGTGGCGGGTGGAAAGTGGGTGGTAGGTGGAAAAAGGGTGGCGGGTGGAAAGTGGGTGGAAAAGGGCTGGTGGGTAAATAGAAAAACTATCGAACAGGATATATCGGACGGGTGTCTGGAGTCGGGCCCTCTGCTGGTGCCAACCCGTGGAGGACGGCGTCGGCAAGGGTCCGGATGTCGCTCTCCAGGACATTGGAGCCACTGTCCTTCAGACTTCGGAGAGACATTACGCTTTCGAAAAATGTTTTGTAGAGGGATAACAAAGGATTGCAATCATGAAGGACTCAAAGAGCGGACAATACTCTCTCTCTGTGTCTCTCTCTCTCTCTCTCTCTCTCTCTCTCTCTCTCTCTCTCTCTCTCTCTCTCTCTCTCTCTCTCTCTCTCTCTCTCTCTCTTTCTCTCTCTCTCTCTCTCTCTCTCTCTCTCTCTCTCTCATAATTTGTAAGTTTACAAATTACTTTTTCTTTAATTCGTGTAAAATGACGAAATACATTTTTAGGTTTACAAATGGGATTTTTTCATTCCAATTTAAAATTATTTACAATCACAAGAAATTATTATTATCATATATTGTTTAGTATGTGGGCATTCGGTAAGCCCCTTCCGCAAAGTCATCCAACTCATCGACGCAAAAATGAAACATTTCACCAAATAATTGATACAAATATCCCCCGTTCTGTTGAGGTATTGTACGACGGAGGTCATCCCTGGCCAGAAGGTAAATCTCCTCGAAATTGCTGCGTATGCGATAGTGGAGTTCTTCAGTGGCTGGCATCCTGTTGTATTCCATATAATGCATTGCAACACTTGTGACCGCCCGGACCAGAGACTCCTTGTATTATTTGAGAGGCAATGAGTCCAAAAATTTTAACCTCTAATCGATCCATGCCGCTTTGTTTTTTAACGTTGTAATGCTTGGGCTCATCATAATAAGGGGTTGCCTTACATTAGCACGTACAAAAACAACGCAGGCGTTATCGTAGCTGCGATGGAATCTCACCTTGGCATCCCCAAACTGCTTAGCAGGTACATTGTGGACGGCTTTTGGCATCCAGATCTTTGTATAGAAGGCTCCATTCCTTCCGTGACATTGACAGCACGCCACGGTTGGTGTGTACGGCCATAAACTGCACCACAGGTACAAATTGTCCGAGACAGGTAACTCGTAAACCATTACGAATTTGTTTCGTCTCCGACTTATTGAGAGGTATACCTTGCGACAGCACCACCTGCTGTTCGACACCACTGCGCTCTGTTTCGTTGATATTTTCCATGTTAAAAAACTGATGAGCGAAATCGGATCGACTGGATGAAATATACCGCGAGCAGCCGCGTTTTATAGCGTTAGGTATGAGAGTGGGGCGCGCTTAATTCCTCCCACCTTTCACATAACAGGCCTATGCGCACAACACATTACCCCCCACCGTAGGGAGTGCTGCGGCGTCGGCGTCACACATGACCCCCTCTATCATGGATTTGATATGATGTATATTATCCCCACCTCTATCATGCTACCCCCCTCCCCCCGCTCTTTTCATATTGCCCCGCCGCTGTAAATTTTTTTAAATACGAGTGACTTGGATTTATTTTTTGTCAGTCATTCGTGAAAATATATTTAGGACAGTAAAAATGAACAAAATTTGGAGAGATCAAGACGTCGAACTGTTCGATAAATATCTCGCAGACCGGTCACCGGTCTGCGTGATGAATGTTGCTGCAAAGACAAAAGTACAAGAGAAGAAGGGAGTAAAATACATATCAAGTATCGAAGGGATCGATTATATGGTCAAGACAAGAATGGAATGGATATATATACCATTTTCCAAGTATGCTACAACAAAGAACCGGCTGAATCCAACGGAGGGATAGAAAAGAGTTTCCGAATGATGTATAATCCTCTATCGCTGAGAAGCATCGCCATCGTTAGTTTATTGAACGATAGAAAATACGCGAAAAATGATAAGACTTTGCATTTGGTGAAAAGGGCAATCCTGTTTAATAGTGATGTGTTATTATACAAAATGTGGAAATCAGGGATACATTTTTTCAGTGGTATAGAAAAAAGGAGTTTATATAAAGCGAGAGTGGGCGAAAAATTTGCCTGGCCTCAATTCTATAGGGAGTGCAGCGAAGAATACTATTTCCCTGCGGGGGAGGAGCCACTGATCTATAAGCAAAAATGACCAATCACTGGTCTTTCTTTACTATAGACAGCAAATATAAACGAAGTGGGCTGAAAACGAAAAACTAGAGGCTTATTTCTCATAGGATATTCAGGACTCCCCACCAAGGTTGGATTTTCCAAAATATGGAAAACTAGTAGCTCCTCCTCCTAAGTAGTGCTGCATAAAAGAGCCTTACGAGAGTGTTTTGACTACATTTGCATTTCCGGCAAAATGACATCAAGTCAAGTGAGCCCATCTTCCAAAAGCAGTGGAAGTTTAGTGCGCCCAACAGGTTATAAGCCTGGAAGTTTTACAAGAAACGTACCTCGATATTCTGTGAACATAAAAAATCAAAACGGAATAAAAATAGTGAGTGATCGGATAGTGGAAAATAATAGTGAAAAAAAAAAAGATTGAAAAAATGCTTAAAAGAGTGAAACTCCAGCAACGTGAAGCCTCCAACCCTGGACCTGCCATATACATTGGCCCTGGCACCCAAGTGACTGAAAAGAAGAAAAACTCGAGAGGATGGTTGCGCAATAAATCACCCCATAGCGCTCAAAGTGATTCCAAAATTGTGGATGCGAATAAAAAAAGTGAAATTATTCAAGTGAGCACGGAGGATAAAAACTTGTGGATTACTATGCTGGAAGACGATCTTGATATTTTCAATCAAGTGTGTGATGAAAATCTGCCCTTTAAAAATAAAAATGTGGTGTAAAAGCAGCAACAGCAGAAGGAAAAAATAAAGGATACTGATGAAAAGAAGCAGGAAAAAGTACGTGCTCGTGAAAATCGCTTAAAAATTGCTGAAAAGAAGAAGGCCGAATTCAACGCTCGGGAAAGAAGGAGGCAATTGGCCAAGGAAAAGCAGAGGCAATTCAGGGCTCGTGAAAACCGCTTAAAAATCGCGGAAAAGAAGAAGGTTGAATCCAACGCTCGGGAAAGAAGGAGGCAATTGGCTAAGGAAAAACAGAGGCAATTCAGGGCTCGTGAGTTTGAAAATAATCGCTCTGAGCGATCCATACATCGTCAGAAATCATCCCCGAGAGCCCTGAGGTTGTATCAGAGTCACAATCATCAATGGAAATCATCCCCGAGAGCTCTGAGATCGTGTTAGAGTCACAATCATCGATGGAAATCATCCCCGAGAGCCCTGAGATCTAGTCAGAGTTACAATCAGCGATGGAAATCATTCCAGAGGCCCCGGAGACCATTGATCTTATTTCTCAGACTCCAGAAATGATACAGCCAATGGAGATCATTCGAGCAATTCCAGAAACTGCTAATCGCATTTGGGAATCTTTGGACCCTATTGAAACAATCCGAATGACTCCAAAGACTCCATCAATAATCGATTTTGTGCTCGATCATCAAAGGGATGCTGCCCAGCCTAGACCATCAAATGAGATATCTCCAAGCCCTGAAGGTAAATATTTGAGATATATTCAGATTAATTTGTTCGGAGTTTTGTGTTTATCAATTGAACTTGATTTTTTTCTTGTTCCAGACTGCCAAGAGCCTCGAAAGAGTATTGAGGAATTTGAGCCCGAATTAGCAGAGATTGCTGCAGCTCTGGAAAATCGGGAGCGTGAGGAAGAAAATGAACTCATGCAAGAAGAAGTACACCGCATTCAACATATGTCAACACAGCATTAAAAATGCGTTTCAGCTTTCATTTAACGTAACCTGAAATATTCCCTCTCCTACGCCTTGCCGTTTTCCTACTCCGGGAAGTCAGGGGAAGTTTCACTCTCTCCTTCCTCGTCTTGTTCCTGTTTCCTGCCCTTGAACGTCTTTTTCCTCCTTACTGTCCAAAGGGTTTCAGGGGGGTAGATGGTGGGAGGACTTCTTCAGCTATATAAGCTGCGAGGTCTCTCTAACCATCATATACAACCTCACCTTCGGTCCTCAGGATTATTTTGTGTTTTTGGTGTTTTTTCGTGTTTTTTGTTTTTTTCGGTTTTTTATTTAAAAAAAAATGGTGGTGCCAGTAATCGCCCGGGAGGATGCCTGCAGGGTGGTTATCACCCGTATGGTAAGTTTTTATTTATTTATATTTTCAGAGTTTTTTCATGTCCGTGTTCTTTTAGTGAATTTTTTTCGTGATTTTTTTTTAGTGTTCGGTTTCCGATTATTTTTTTTCGATTTTCGTCTCGCGTTTTCCGTGTCCGCGTTATTTTAGTGCTCGCGTTTTTTCATCGATTTGTGTCCGTGTTCTTTAGTGTTCGTTTTTCGTGAATATTTTCGTGTTCGCTTTTTCACGTTTTAAATCTTTCGTTCAATTTTTGTTCATTTTTGTTCGGTTTTCGTCGTTTTCTGTTCGTTTTTGAACCCCCTCTTACGCAAAACGCATGTATTTTTTTGTTCGGTTTTCGTCGTTTTCTGTTCGTTTTTGAACCCCCTCTTACGCAAAACGCATGTATTTTTTTGTTCGGTTTTCGTTCGTTTTGTTTTCGTTTTTCGGTTTCTGTTTTTGTCGGTTTTCGTCAAAATTGTAAGTCAAAATGAAATTTTTTGCTCGCGTTCTCTGTCGTGAAAACTTCTTCCGTGTTAGATTTTTCTTTCGTTAAAAAAAAACTTCTTGCTCGCGTTTTTCCGTTCAAAAAAATAATTTTCACTCCCGTTTTTTATTAATACAAAAATTTCCATTGTTTTTTAAAATCTTTGTTTTCAGATGCAGGAGACGAGACGGGAGAAGGCGTACCTCAGGGCAGCCAACGAGTAGCTGCGTTGGGAGGATGAGGAAGGCGAAACCCTTGATGGCGAAGATATCTTCGCCATCGCTGTTCTTCACGCCAGAGCGGAGAGTTGGTTGGCGGATGCAGAGCACGAGGCTTACATAGTAAGTCTCTCTCTCTCTCTCTCTCTCTCTCTCTCTCTCTCTCTCACACACACACACACACACATTCCCGAACTACTGTCTTTCTTTCTTTCTCATTTTTTCATCATCTTTTATTAATTGATGTCTTTTTTTTTGTTTCAGAGAGGCGATCGGTGGGAGGGCGGACTTGGCCCACTCACCCCCAGAGCTCAGTGGGTCCAGGCTTTAAGGCGTGAGGCCAGACGGATGTAGGCTGACAGCGAGCAAGCTCTCGGCTTGTACGACGTGATGGATTCCTTGGACCTGCATATCCTCTTCGGGGACGCCCCGCCCCGTCCAGACCAGAGCGAGGACAACTGGGACCTCGAGGAGTGGGAGTGAGACACACAGCCGCCGGGAGGGCACCACAATAAGAATACTAATGAAATAATGTATTTTCTTTCTAAAAAATGTACTTTTAGTTTTAAGTTTTAGTTTCAAGTTTTAGATTTAAAAAAAATGTATTTTTTAGAATCAAGGTTTTTGAATAAAAAAAAATACATTATATATTTCTTTTCTTCATTTCAACAATAAAATACCTTCAAAAATTTACTTCCCTTTAAATTTAAGCGACTAGCAAAAAAAATGTTCACGTTGGTTTTTTTCATTAAAAAATTTATTCTTGAAAAAAAAAATACATAAATGAAAACTTACATCTAGTTTGAATTAAAAAAAAAATGTTTATTAGTTTCTTACGAAAAATTAAAAAAAAAATCTCAATTTAAATAAAATCTAAAAACTTAATCTAGGTTATATCTAGCATTAATTATAAAATTAAATCTTACGTCTAGTTCTTAATACTAAGTCTTACATCTAATCCCTAATCGCTACCTCAAAAATGAAAAATATTTTTCATTCGTCGGGTCNAATTGTAGTTCATTCGCATTATGTTTTGGATTTTGAAAAATGTATTTTTTTAGATTTAGTTTTCTTGAATAAAAGAATGTGATCTACTTCTCTCCTTTTTTATTTAACAAAAAAATCTCAACAAATTTACTTCTTTCTAAAATGGGTATTTAGGAAAAAACAAAAAAAAGTTCACGTTTTTTATTTCATTTTGAAAAAAATTCATTTAAAAATAAAATTACATTCAAAAAAAAATCTTGAATTTATAAAAACTTATATCTATGAAAAAAACTTAAATCTAGTGTTAAATACTTATATCTAGTTTACATCTATAAAAAAAAATGCTTTAAGTCTTACATCTAATCCCTAATCGCTACCTCAAAAACCAAAAATTGTTTTCATTCGTCAGGTTCAATAGAGCGTCGTTTTGTCTTATATCCGTAGGGGAGGGTTGCAGCGCCATTATCAAGCCTTCGTTTTGGGTCCGTCGCGCAGATAATCTTGCTCTCGGGTTTCGTGATGACGTCAAGTGTAACGTGACATTTTTCATGGGGGTTAAAATGCCTATTACCTTCGCCCTTCTTCCCCTCAATCTAGTTAAACTCAAAAATGCCGAAATCTATGGGCGCCAGGTAATTTTTAACCGGAATTACCAAACCGGAGGAATCTACAAAATCAACTCTATTAATTCGAAAAACTCTAAAACGTACAAAAAAAAGGGGGAGAAAACTAGATTTTTGGGGAAAGGTAACGGTCCTTGGTTCGCTCAGTGTGCTAGGTTGTGGAGAGAGGGGTGGATTTCAGGTGGAAACGGGTTAATGGGGCGGTCAAAACTGCAAAACAGCGAAAAAAGAAGGAGATCGACATTATCCTTACTGGTTTCACTATTGAAATTTAAGAATCACCAATTTTACAAAAACAAGACATTTCAATTCTCTCAAAAAAATATTAAAAAAAAGAAAAAAATCTACAATTAATAACTAACAATACTGATAATAATAATAATCATAATATTAATTCCGCACTCTGATAGGAAATAGTCTAATCTAACAAAAAGATTCGAAGAAATTAATATCACCGATAAATACCTCAAATATGCCGAAATAAACATTTGGGGAGAGTAGAAATACACGCTAATCCCTAAATACTCGAGAATTCCGAGAATTGGGGGGGAAAGGTATGCGAGTGACAATGGGAGCGAGAGAGAGGAGAACGTATTCATCCATCGATTTTTCGTACCAGCCAAAACGGCTGAAATTCCGTAAAACTCAACTTGCCATAACTCGAAAATGGCAGAGTCAAAAATTACGAACCCTGAGACAAAATGCCCGGGAGAGTCTACCGAAGACAACAATACCCTNTAAAAAAAAGAAAAAAATCTACAATTAATAACTAACAATACTGACAATAATAATAATCAAAATATTGATTCCGCACTCTGATAGAAAATAGTCTAATCTGACAAAAATATTCGAAGAAATTAATATCGCCGATGGATACCTGNCGCCAGCGAGAATGGGCTGGAAATCCATAAAAAACCAAAAATGGAATATCCGGAAATCGGCAGAGCGAATTTTCGGAAACCCTGAGATGAATTACTCAGGGAAGCCCCCCAAACACATTGATCCACAAACCATAATTTTAATTAACTCTCTACGCGAACCAACTCAATTTGAACACGAGTGGAGTTTCTTACGCGCGAAAACCCACGTGTAACGGGAATGGACGCGCTCTAACAATTCAAGGTGATTAATTATCCCCTCCGGAGGGGTTTTTCTCCGATAGATTCTCATGAAAGATCTTTAAAAAAACATAATAAGCCGATGCACAGTGTGATCGGAGCCGGGTTTGAACCGGAAATAACTCCAAAAAGGGGAGAAATAACCCACAAACAATCACGAAAACCACTCAATCATGAGTGGAAAGGGGGGAATCGGCACCTCACAATTTGGATTAAGCGTCACAATCGCCGTTTTAATGGAATAAAATGGGACGTACGGGGCTGAAGACCCCACAGTCGAATAACTAAAAGCCGAAATGAATGCGGAAAAATAAATAAACCGAACTAAAAACTCACTTTGGGTTTCTTACCCCTCTTTGGGGTGTTCTTCGCCATCGTGTAGATACAGTAATCCAAATGTGGGCACTATGATCCTAGGATAGGCACTGTACTGGTACTAGTTCCGGTGAGGTCAAGGGCCAACGCCGAACTGCTGAACTCACGAGCGTCTCGAGATACCTCAGCGCGAAATTCACCGCTCAATCACCCGAATTTTGATTGGTGCGGACACGCCCCTCGAAGGTGCGAATCTAACGACAATTAATCGCGACTCTCACGACCTGACGCGATTATTGAAATCTCACCTAACTCTTCTCTAATCACCCAACACAAAACTAGTTCCTTTTTATTAATTATTACGCGAGACTAGGCCGCACTGATTGTCGTTCGGATAATTACGAAGGGTCTTTGGCGCTTCCCACGGATCGGATCTCCGGGATTTTTGGGGTTAAAAGACAAGTTACCGGCACTTGTTATGACTCCACTACTAATTGCTGCTCAACTCTTTTCTCTCATCGAAAACCCACAGGGAACCTGGCGATTCGTTGGAGACGATGGTTGCACTCGCTCCGAACGACCTTCCACCCAAAACAAAAACGTAACCAATTAACCCCTGAAAATCCAACGAAATTGGAGCGCCGGCATTTCAGCCGGACCTATTCGATTACCCGCAAGATTAACAATAGGGTGAACCCCATAAAAAGAACCGGATGACTCTATAATTTCGGCCCTTCTTCACGATAATTTTTCTGGGCCCTCAAAGACGCGTAATTACTAATCTTTACTAATAAAGGGAACCGACAACTCTAACCGAAAATAAGCCACTCGGAAGTGGACAAGGGACTCTCACTCTCTCGCTCTAGGATTCTTACTCACGGATTTTAATTCATCGCCGTAGGAGTCTCGCTGTTTCCAGATCGTTTTTAGTGTTCCTAACGAACATCCCCACATGTTCGTTACACATGGTACATTGTCCGTCGTATACCCTTGTAATTGACCCGAGCGGTTGGGTTCGATGAAAGGGATTATCACACGCGGATAAATAATAGAAATAATTATCTGCAAACACTATTGACTTTTATTCATTACTTTTACCGATTTTAAATAATTAAAGATTCGCTCCGAGACAAAAGGTATCGGACGAACAGAAATACAAAAGAGGTAACAGTGATAAAAAGAGATGTCGAATTACTGGCCAAGAGGCAACGAATTCACGAGTTTTTATATTCCATCGTGTATTCGATTGCATCAGGTCATTGTCTTCGTCGCACACCTGCGAGGCATCGGGTGACGTCCGCCGGCGCGCGCGAAGGCCAGTCGTCGGGGCGTGAAACGCTGACAATGCACCCCAGTTATCTACATTCGTCGAATATACGTGGTTTTGAAACACGAATATTCGACGTTATTTTGTATTTCTTCATTCCCTGTTTTGTTTCGAATGATATGTGCCACTTTCGTGTCCTCATATTATCCGGATCAACAGAGGAATTTCATAACGTTATTTCGGGGCATAACATCCCTCCCCGCCAGGGAAGAAAATTTCTACCCTTAGAAATTTTCTCCTTCAACCCTAACTCATCGATACAATACATGATTAACTCCTTACATTAACATTTTACAATTGATTCAATATTTTTTTTATGGTATTCCGAAGTTCACTTCTTCCCTCCTGGGCGCTGGCCATGGCTTCCGACACCAGCAGTAAAGGGTCAGTCCTAGGATGATTGCTAGAATCACCATCACTCCGGTGAATATCGATGATGGGTGTGTGAGAAATTCTCGATAGTTTAATTTGCCCTGTATTCTATCTAGATTCCTCATCTCAGCTTCCAATTGCACATGCAGCCCTTCCAATTCCTTCATATTTCCTACAACGTTGGTCAGTTGAACGTCACTTAAGCTGAATTCCCGTTGCTCTCATTGAGTGACGGTATCGTTATCCAATGTCAAATTCAATCTAGGGTGAACATGAGCACTGAATATCACTTCACGTGATTTCCGGCCCCTTATAGTGAAGTCGGAAGCTACTATCTCACAGAAGTCCTTGACTCGCAGGATTCCTGAGTCCTCCAAAGTATCCCGTACTTCCTTATCACCACAGGTGACTACTACTCCCTCAGGTTTTGGAGTTACATAGAACCATGCGTTGTCCTTCCTCATTTTTATTAGGATAAGCCCTTGAAGCCGAAGGTGTTTCACCACGCAAGTGTCAGGCATCTTCTCCGGACCCGTATACATCTGCACCTCACACGGACTTGTATCTTTCACCTTTTGCACAGAAAAAGATTCGGTGCATAAGTATTGTTCGTGAATTCGTGTGCAGCGTTTTAATTGTTCTTGGGTCATCGGCACGTATTGCTACGTCGCTCCGTGTATCACCATCAGTTCGTTTTTCGCCTCCAAGTATGAGTGGTACCCGTTCGATGTCCGCACACGAATTCCATGCGTCAGCAAGACGTCGAATGCTTGGAAGTTAACCAGTGGTATTTCTACCAGGGTAATAATTTTCAAATCGGAGGTATATACCTAGACAGTGGAAACCTCCTGCAGTTGATACATTCCGCCTATTTCGAGCGCAAAGGGGAAACTTAAACCCTTTGGTAATTTCGCAGTTTTGAGAAGGGTAACTAAACCTTTCTCCGTGAACACCCCTGTATCCAATACCAACCCTCTGGAGTCAGTCAGCAGTCTTTTGATTTTCGCAGCATCCCTGTTCACTCCAGTGTAGATGGCCTCTAATATCATGAGATATTCATCTACGTTTATTTTATTCATTATTTCTGCGTTTTCCCGATTTATCTCGCTCACAGCCTCTTTCATGGATTGCATCAAAATCCCTTCATTCTTTTTAATCATCTCCTCAGTATGCTCCAACTGATAGAGGGTTGAATTTATTATTTCCAGCTACTTTGCTGAACTTTTAAAAGTCCCTTCGACACCAACCTCTAGGCGTTGGAGTCTCTCGTTGATCACCTGCGCGTCCTGGGCATCCATGGTACCAAACAGTGACTTGGCGACAGTCCCTAGGCCACCTATAAGCCCTCTCCGCTTTTTCTTTGATTCGGTAGAACTCAACATCCCAAGGATTACGTCCTTTGTTTCCGCAAAGTCCTCAAACCATTGTTCTATGAGGAGTTTGAAATTATCTCCGCTTTTTCCAGTCCTACGAGAGAGTTCCTTAGCCAGATAAAGATGTCGATGAACCTGATCGGCCCTTGACTACCAGGGTGAAATGTCCGTAGACGCCATTATGCTCCATATCTGGTTAGACAGATACAACCTCCCGATAGGTTCACAATGAATTCCAGGAGTATGAATGAGTTTTTCAATCTCATGCCCCTCTCCCCGAACTTTAACTATCATGTTTCCTAGCATGAGCGCCATCCAGAGAATTGCGAAACCCATTCGTTTTCGAGGTTTTGCAAAATCGAAGGTGGTTGAACCGACGGCGTTCGTTGACTCCAAGAAATTTAGGCATGAGAGCAGCCATGTTTGTCGACGTTGTACTCTTAGATAGAAAAGTGCTCGTCGCCCCCACCCGGTCACGGTTCCTTCCAAAGTTTTGAGTGAAAAGGTTATAACAAACTAAATCATCAAGATGGATCCAAGGAAGTGCTTCGAGTGTGGAATGGTTGGACATGTCTCTAGTAACTGTCCCTTCACCGCCTGCGGAACGTCCTCCAACTATGGTGTTTGCAAGAGATCTCGCCGAGTAGGATTTCGCCCATCACCATCTGTCCCTGAAGCTCCAAGAAGATGCTTTAAGTGCGACAAGCTTGGACATCTCGATCGTGACTGCCCACTGCGTACCAGCATCCGTACTGATCGACTAAGATCTGCGCCTCGAAGTGTGTGGGAACTACTCGGCCCTCCCGTTTCTTGTCCGAAACGCTCCGTCAAGAAACACCCGTATTTGAAGCATTCGGTGGATGCATTCATATTTGGATATCTGGTAAGTCCAAATACCTCTGCTATTACCATGCTACCTTGTTCCTTCTCGACTCTTCAAGTCTCTATTTCTTCTAATGTCTTCCTATTCTTGGATTCTTCCAGTGCGACCAATACCCTCACTATTCTGGGTATGTGAATCTGAAGTTCAAGGAGAAGGTCCAGCAATGGAGAATGCGTAACAGCAGGGATCTTAACGCTCTTTGGGATCTCCCAGTACGCTCCGACGTCGAGACCGGCTTAGCGGATGTCTTCAATCTCCGTAGTCTCTTCAATGAAGCTCCAGTGCCTCAGCCCTGTCACGTACCCCAATTCCTGGATAACAGCGAGACGAGATGTTCCCACAGCAACTCTTATTGCTGGGATTATCCAGACTTCTTCTTCCTAGGATGGAACTGGCACGTGCGACGCTACGATAATTCTTTTGGTGTTGTGACTGAACCTTATTACTAAGGGTTTAATTGAATAAACGCAATGTAAGGTCAACCTCACTTCCTCCATGAACAGTTCCTTATCCCTTAGATAAGAAAATTTCAGATCTACGAAGGGTTGAGTTTTCCGAGGTAGGGGTCCATATAGTCATGCTTCTATGAAAGGCCGAAGTCGATTGACATGGACTCTCTGCGTCTTCTGTTTATTCCCACTTCAAATCATGTAGTGGACATCAGAATTCCTCTCGACGACCTCGTACGGTCCTATCCAGGGCTGCGTCAACTTTTTTGATCTTCCGCGTCGCAAAACATCGTTTTTCAAGAGGACTTTATCTCCAACTTCGAACTCCATTGGCTCCGCATCCATGTCGTATTGAATTTTTGACTGTACTTTTACTTGGTCAAGGGTCTCTTTCGTAAGTGATGAGCACCCCATACAATGGCCAAAAGTTCCTTTTCTATGGTGCTGTAGTTCTGTTCTGCCTTATTTAGGGTTGTACTGGCATAGGCAATTGGTAAATCCTTGCCTATTTCCCCCTGCGATAGTACAGCCCCTATGGCTTTGTGCGACGCATCTGTGGTCAGTAGAAACGGCTTCTCGAAATTTGGATATTGCAGTACCGGCGCTGTTGTCAGAGCTCCCTTCAGAGTCTCGAAGGCGCTTTGTTCCCTGTCTCCGCAGGTCCAAGTTACATCCTTTTTCAGCAACACAGATAAGAGTTTAGCAATTTTTGAAAAATCCTTGATGAATTTCCGGTAATATCCTGCTAATCCGAAGAAGGACATAATTTCCTTCTCATGCTGTCGTATTGGAAAATTTAATACTGCCGCTATCTTACTAGGATCTGTCTTAATACCATCCTTGGTGATGATGTGCCCCAAATACATAACTTCGTTCCTTAAGAAATTGCATTTATTAGTTTGAAGTCTCACATTTACATCCTTCAGGCACTGCAGGACTTCCCTCAGCCATTTGTTATGTTCCCGTAGGTCCGGTCCAAAAATCATGATGTCATCCACATAGACAAAACACCGAATTCCTTGAACCCCAGCCAAGACAGAATTCATGAGCCTTTGGAATGTTGCAGGCCCGCCCTTAACTCCGAAAGGCAATCTACAGAACTCATAGCGCCCATACGGCGTGGAAAAGGCAGTTTTACACCTATCCTCTTCTTTTACAGGGATTTGATGAAACCCTGAGGTTAAATCCAGAGTTGAAAAATACTTGGCATTTCCCAATCGATCCAGTATATCGGAAATATTTGGTAATGGGAATGAATCACCAACCGTGACATCATTCAGGCGTTGAAAATCCACCATGACGCGGAATTTCACATTCCCTGACGCATCAATTTTTTTAGGAATGACGAGTAAAAGCGCATTTCACTGGCTTTTGCTTGGACCCACAATTCCATTGTTCAACTCCTTAATCTGACGATCAACTTCTCCCGTCTGTGACTCCGGTAAAAGATGAGGTCTAACATTGATCGGTGTTGTCCCTAGTTTCAATGGGATCTCATGCTCCAGATGGTCAGTAACTCCGGGAGCATCTCCTGGCAGTTGCACAATTGAGTTGTATTCCTCCAAGACTTCCAGAAGAGAATATTTCTCCTCCTCATTCAAGTGGTCAATTCTCAAGTTTTCGTGTAGTAATTTGATGCGGTCTTTCACCTCGCCTTTCTCTGCATTCTTCAGCATCATAATTATTTCCTCCGATGGTAATTGCTCCAGTTTGACCGTCGGTAAATTGATAAACACATCGCTGTCGTTTATATTCACATTTGCAAACGAGCACTTGACCGTCCAGTGCTTTCGTCAGACATTCTCCCATGAAGACGCCTTTCGTCAGCTGTTTTTTCCGGACGATACCAGTTTTCATGCTCTGTGTGGGTACTTGAAGTAATACCTCACTTCTAGCTTTGATTTTTGTCGGTGCTCTATCCTGGAACAGGTTGAAAGGATGTCGATTGATCACCAATGTTTTCCCATGGACTGTTTCCACCTTCAGACTAGGTGAAGACAAAAAACCTTCGCCTAGAATTCCCCTGATGCAAGGAAAAGTTTCAGGAACGACCTGAAACGTATGTCCCAGCTTCCTCTTCCCAATTCCCAAATAAAGAATGACCTCACTCAGGGTGGTTACGTCATGATTGGATATCCCCCTTAGGATTCGGCTCCCCGGGGTAACTTCGACTCCCTTCGCCTAATGGTAAATCCCACTGCTGCTACCAAATGTTGTACCCAGCGTGGGGGGTACTTATAAATATTGTTGGTTCTAGGCTTAAAGGGATAAATCCCACCAATGGTTTATCGGCATTTAAATATGAGATTTTATTACATGATTATAATTACTATCATCTGACTGATTACAAAGAGTTTACGGCTTTTGTATGCGTCGGAGTCCAATTCAGGTCTGTTCTGTGCAGACCCAACCGTCTCTTAAATAAAACATTGATTGTTTACATTTCATCACTTGGTCAGCATAATCCAGTTACGCTGGCAAGTGTCACGCTGACAATGCTGTATATCCACATATTAAACAATAACGCAATTGACCAAATCTGGGGCATAACATTCCTCCACTTTTAAAATAAAAAATTTGTTATCAACGATAACAAAATTTTAACAATTGAAATTGAATTTCTCTCTCTAAATCAATTCACTAATAAGAACAAATTTTCAACAAATCTGGAATTCTCCTACTGGCAGTTTGAAGCTCTCATTACTTCCTGCAAAATTACGTGGTTTCGCAGTGCCTGATTCTTTCTTTCCCACAAGAATCGCCTGATCGGCTGACAGTCCCAGTTTATTTCTCAGCTTATGACAATCCACTGCCTCGTGACCCGAATATTTGCAGTATTTGCAAACAGCTCCAAACCGCATTACCGATGTTCTCTTCCCCTCTTCTCGAGGAAGCCTTGTGGAACCCTCGCGAGTGGGACAGTCTCTTGAAAAATGACCAGCCAAGTTGCACCTGTAACAAGTTGTCTCTATCCTCTGCTCATCAAAAATTCTTGGCTTTCCTGATTGCAAATTCGATGTTTTAGCTAAATCAATAGCTCCAATGACTGATTCATGCAGTGTTTTGAAAGCCCTGGCCCTTACAAGCACCTGTAGCTGTCCACGCAATNCCCTCGCGAGTGGGACAGTCTCTTGAAAAATGACCAGCCAAGTTGCACCTGTAACAAGTTTTCTCTATCCTCTGCTCATCAAAAATTCTTGGCTTTCCTGATTGCAAATTCGATGTTTTAGCTAAATCAATAGCTCCAATGACTGATTCATGCAGTGTTTTGAAAGCCCTGGCCCTTACAAGCACCTGTAGCTGTCCACGCAATCCAGTCTCGAAACTTGCTTTTGCTAACTGTCTAATGGCATCTTCCACCATTTGTTTCTCAGCTAATGTCTCCTTGGTTTTCGATAACTCGTCCACCAATTCCGCTGTAATACTCTCAGTCCTTGAACCATAGCAGCTTACAGATTCTCCTTCTCGTTGTCTCAAAGTGGATAACTCCATTTGTAACGAATCTATGGATTTTTTCGTACCATACAGAGCCTCCAACTCTGTCTCCAATTGCTCCATTGTTTGGATTTCCTTGTATTTCATATCCCGCATGGCACGATCCGTACCCGAAAAACGTAACGAAAAACCCCGCCAGTTTCGTGGGTCGTTACCGTCAAACTCCTTGATAATTTTTAAAGTAACGTCGATGTTGTAATCATCCTCACCAAAATTAGTACGTCGCCGATTTCGCAGCTAGGCTCGATCTTGCCCTCTTTCAGCTCGTTCCGCTGCTTCTTCTGCTGCTTTAGCTCTCGCTCCAACTGCTTCAGCTCTTGCTTCTGATGCTCTGGCCCTCGCTTCTGCGGCTTGTTCCGCTGCACGCGCTACACCAATTTCTTCGTTTCGTCGGTTGATGATTTCTTGCATTTATTCCGACCCATCTCGTGTTGCATTGAATTGCTGTAACAACCTATTGTGTCGCGCGACTAAGTCCTCGTAGTCTCTCCTTAACTGATCATGATGTCTCGTTGGTCTTTCAGGTGATACTTTGTTCGCTAATCCATTGACAGCTCCCAAATTCTCGCCTTGGTCATTGCCTCCGTGTCCTCTTTCGAAATTTCTCCGCATACGTTCCATCTGAGCACTGACGGCGTCTCTTAATCCGTGAGGTGAATTCATATCTACGTCGGATAAACTATCGTCCGAATTAAATGAATAATGTCTCCACAGATTCACTCCAAAATCACCAAGTGCATCTGCCATCCGTTTGGGATATTGGAATATTCCCGCAAGTTCCTCTCCGGCTCCTGGCACCACTGAGTCCAGAGAGTTTGATCTACGTAATGGAAAATTATCTCCACTTACGTGTCCAGATCTACCCTCAAAACTCATTAGCCTTTGCCGTTATTTACTATCCACTCCTCCAAGTAGCCCAGATATCCCCGAGTCACGTTACAATGATCCACCTAAAACCTGCAATATTGCGTACTAATCCAAGTAGATTGTTCAATGCTTACTCCTTCCAGTAGCCGCGATATCTACTGCTCTAAGTAGTTCGTTAAATGCTTACTTCTCCGAGTAGCCCAGGTATATCAATGGTATCCTCAAGTTGACCCACTGAAACCCTGCAATCCGAAGTCCATCGGCCGCTCAGCTAGTTGCTGACACGTGTTCCCTGACCACTGCACCGTTGATCAGTCACACCCGAAAAATGCAACGTCGTTCCCTACGTCGACTTGGTTTCAATGCTACGTCGCTCCGTACGTAGATTTCACAATTTAATGCGAATGTCACTCAGTACGTCGATTCGAAAATTTAAATACCTTATTATTGTAGCCGAATACCGCTGCCACCAAATGTTAGGGATGAATTTGGTCAAGTTTGGTCCCTCACTTTATAACTTACTCCTTTGCAGCCGGGGCAATAAAAACAATTTCTTGAAAATTCTCCTCCCTATAGTTTACGACTTAATCCGTTGCATTCCGAAATTTCTTTCCCTTTCGTGGGTCATTTAAACCGTTGAAAATTCCCCAAATTACCTGGGAGAGGAGAGAGGCCCCTCTCCAAATGTCAAGGGACACCTCCCTCTCCTCACAATTTTCACCAATTACTAATGCACATTTCCCTCTTCTTAAAATTTTTTGAACTTTACAGACACGCCCTCGGAGGGCGAAGGTTGAGTGAGAGAAAAATTACAGATCAGTACCAATTCCAATTTTCAAGGAATAACTTCCAAACTTCTTCCCGCGCATATTCGAGTCCTTTTATTTTCAATCTCGTGATTCAAGTCGTTCTATATTTGTTTTCAATTGCCCGGAGTTATTTTATATTTAGTAATTGGAAAACTAGCAATCGAATACTCGAGATTAATTTCCAAACGTATAAATTAATTTTTTACGTGACAAAGTGTAAAAAAAGGGCTATTTAAAAACTGAAGTAATTTGTATTACTGTGTAAAATAATAACAAACATTATTTGCCATTAAAATTAAATATTGAGAAATGACTCTGCGTTACGGTGTTATCGTTATTTAATCAAGTGAAAAAATCATAATTCAATCGAACTAATATTTTAGTCGTTTTATTCTTTCGAGTAAAGTTTAATTCAATAGCTCGAAAAGTGCATGTGACAAAAAAAAATCACACGCACAGATGAGATGTGATAATTTTCGACTGTGATGATTCGACTCTGTTGCATTGCCGCGAATCGAGAACTTCCTTTTCCCCCGTGACATCTGTTTGGTCAGGTATCACGAGTAGAATCGGATTCCATTGACTGTATGAATTGAGCCGATAATCAATTTCAGTTTCCGTGATATTTATCCGTAAACAATGTGAGCGTCGTCTTGTGTCTTCCTGGTCCAGAGCTCGTATCCTTCGATGAATTCTGTAATCACTCTCCGAGTTTGCCCAGGATCCAAAAGTCGGTTTGTTCTCATTTTCATTATCCTTGTCCAACGTTTGGTTACGACTTGACGAAAACATTTCCTCATTTGCAATGTTCGACGAAATGTTGAGGATGGTCAGAGATCTGATGTCCATCAGTGGAATGACCTCTCGAGTATCCGTCTTTGGTCGCACACCTCCGACGGTTTCCACATTTTGCTGAGTCTGCCATTTGATGTCGTTGCGATTTTTTATGTGTAAGTGCATTACAGTCGTGCCATTTCTGATGAATACCAACTCGTATTCATACTGCCCTGATACTCATCGGATTCTCATGACAAATTAGAACAAATTAGAATGTCATAACCAATCTGGTGCTGACGTTTTATGAATTTTCCCCTGTAGAAATTCATTTCAACACTGAATTGATTGACATCCCATTGTGTCAGGAACTTCTCCATACTCCTTCTTGCTCTTGAAGAACCCTCTTGGCCCTTCCCTNCCTTGAAGAACCCTCTTGGCCCTTCCCAATAGGCATCCTTCGAGGACTCCCTTGATTTTTCCTATTAGCCTCCATTGAGTAGTGAAGAGAAAATATTTTTACCCCATGAGAAATAGTAGCCACGATGGCTAGACCTCCTCATACAGGATTCTCTCGGTTCTTTAGCTCAGCTAATAATGCGGCCCTTCCTTCCCAGGCTTTACATGGATTCTCTTTTCCCTCTCTTTGTGGAGAACTCCTCTCAATTTGAAGGAGATTCCAAGAATCCATATGTGCCGGATCTGATGGGTTGCTCTGATTACTCGGTGACAATTAGGGAAAACTTTCATCCCCCTTTATATTTACCCAGATGCCTTCAGCCCTTCTCTGAGATGTCAATGTTTCAGGAAACACCTAGTAAAATGCTCAGAATAAGTCACTGCAGCGGCGACAATAAGATTCTCCGACCCGAGTCTGATCATTGGTCTTACAGCAACAATTCCAGAGAGATGAGTCTCAGCTCCGCCTTCTCTAGGAATTTCCTTCAAGGGTTTGCCCGTTGAGTGATGTTGTGAACTTTTCCCCCATAAAGAATTGTCAATTTCATGACTCTTAGAGGAACGGTTACTATAACCCTTACTAGGCCCTAGTTCAAGACCCAGGCCTTTATCCATGTGAAGCGCCACACATGTAGAAAATTGCAATACACGTCCTCCATTGTCCGCAAGAATCGTCATTAGCAGTCGACCTGCATGTGCTGCCATCTTGAGATCGAAGATTCGTTGAAAAACCCCGTACATCTCATCTAACGTGGCAGTATGTACATTCTCAGCCTCTCTATTTAATGAACTCTGATGAAACTAAGTATCAGCTTTCATAACCGAGAAATTTTGCCTCCTCCCGTTAGAACCGATCATTCCGGACAAATTCTTCAATGAGAATGAGTCTACGATGATCTCCTCATTTCTCGTTCGCTTCCGCAAGTCAAAGATAATTTTTGACTTGAGTCTTCTTGGGTTTTCCTTGGCAATAAAGAAGAAAATTGTCCCCGAACGCTTAGTCAATTTTTCCAGTTTTTTACTAAGCGGTAGATTCACTTGCTTCCGATATTTGGATGCTGCTACCACTTTTCCATCATTATTATGGCTGTCGCTGTTGTTAACATGACTCATGTTTTCCGCTGCCATCTGGCAACCATGTTCTAAGCCATGTAAACCATTGGAAATACGGTTTTTCCCCAACACCGATAATTTCCTTCTCATCATCTCTCCTCCCCGCCAAGGAAGGAAAATCCGTGTTTTCGATGGGTTATCTCGGTGTGTGAATTTCCGTTGACTCATTTGGAGAGTGTCTGCCTATTCATTTCTTTTAAAAATCGATGTCTCCGCATGTGGTTGTGTAATATTACTCCCCATGTAACCAGGCTGATTGCCACTACCAATGGCCCCCATATCAGAAACAGTAGCTCTCTTAAGGTTTTCCCCCACCTTTTCTGGGGTTTGGGCTGGTTGATTGACCTGGAGCACTGCATCATTAATTGATCTAGTCAAGAATCGTGTTTTGTCAATCGCCTTTAATTTGAAAAATCGGAGTTCGGAGCCGTTTATCGACAAGGCCCTCCCTGGTATGATTCTCACGCCCAGGTCTATCGATTCTAGGAAATCTTCTCCTAGGATCCCTCCCGAGTAAGGAAAGTCGTTGGGGACTATGTGAAAAATGTGTCCCAACTCCTCCTGCCCGAATTGGAAATAAATAACAACTTTACCAAGTGTCGAAACCTCCTGGTCAGCGATTTCCCGCAGAATTTTGGTATCCTCCATTAACGGGAAACCCTTGCATATTTTCCCGATTTTTATTAGTGAAACAGCCGCTCCTGAATCTACCAGGAAAGCTGTCCGCTTTCTAAGTTTTTCGGCCTCCAAGACAATATGATTTTTTAATTTATTATATTGCACTGGCCTTATTATTCACCCTGCATTCTGCGTAGGGCGTAGGGCTAATGGGATTTCGCCTAATGGTACGTAATTTCGCTGGAGAAGATGCAGATAAATTAGATGCTTTTTTCAAATCAGTGGAAGCCGCTAGGAAATTGATATATCCAGAACTTCAAGATTCTCTTCTAGAAGGGATTCTGGGAAGTAAACTTGAAGGTGCCGCTATGAAGTGTCTCTAAATATGTAGCCCGCACGGAGGAAGTCACTCTCGATTTATTGAATGGCTTACTTGGTCTGCACGCTGAATTCATTGAGGGGGAGAAAATAGCCTCTAAAAAACTCCTGATGTCCCTGGCTAGAGTTATGTTTGAGCAAGGATTACGGGAGTAGTTGCAGATTTTGGTGCGAGCACATAATTTTAAAACACTCCACGAGTCTTGTGCAGGGGTGTTATAAACTGTCGGGAGACGATTTATTCCAATTTATTTCATTTTTATTTTTATTTAAAGTTATCCCCGTGCGGCTTACAGAGACCTTGCGTCCGGGGTTAACCTTCTTATGGATCCTTACCCTTAAGTGCCGCGCACATCTGCATATATCGTTCGTAGAAGTCAATTTCAGCTCCGATTTTATTGTTATCAGGATTTTATTAGGATCTCGTTATGAATGAGCAAAAGTTGATATATAATCAGTTCATTTATTTACTAATTCAATAGGATGGATATCAAGAATCCAAATTAGTGTCTGACAGTTTTAATTGACGCTAAAATTCAATTAAAAGAGAGAACGAATACGCCTGTGATTTAATGCAGAAAGATTGATTTGAGGAGATTTATTTTCTGGAATAAATAGTTATAAGTTCTAGATACCTGTTGTAATCCAAAATCGTTTCTAACACACATATAACTTGATCGAGAATTTTATAGCACTCAGTTGGTTGTCGTGTAGAGTTTTTGAGTCTAGCGTTGTAAATATACCTTTTTCGAATCACTTCTGATTCTCACAATTAACACAGTCAATGAGTCCAACCAGTGACACGTAGAGTGTATGATATGCTCTAGCCTATCGACACACGATGGTGTGCGTAATTTGTCGATATTTTCAATTTTACCGTGGTAAGCACTCGAACTCTTTCACTCGGTTTACCGATCGGTTAGGCCTACTAGGATCGGAAACGAACTCGCCTTTGGTAAAGAGAGAAGATAACACACGGGAGCTGGCTACGTTTTTTTCCTGAGAACAGCCAAGACTGAATTTTTAAAACGGAGTTTCCCGTGGTTCGGCATCCTCGTGAGCTTCCTCAGCTCTTTACCCTGGACACGTGCAAATTAGTGTGCGCGTGGAGTCAGTATGTGTGAAAAATGCGTTGATACTCATTTCCACACATACGCGATTCTACAGTGGACGATGAAGAATGCGATTTAATGTGCGAAGTGATTATTCACAGGCGTGAATATTTAAATCAATATTTTGTACATAACATCCCCCCCTCATGAAGGGCGGAATATCTTTGATTTCTGGTCTTCATGTGCTCGTCGCTGCTCTTATCATCGTTCACTATCCACAATTAGTGATTCGAGTATTTTGTTCTTGAATGCTATACAAAGTTAATATCGAACGGAGGATTATAGAGTTCAAACGAAAAGTTAGGCCAATTTTATGAGTTTCAAGCGATTCTAATAGGAGATTTAACGGTCGCGATTGTATCATTTGGCTTGCGTAAGCTGACGAAAATTAGTTTTATAAGTTTCCTATTGTCTGAGACCTTTAATAAGGACTGGACCTTCAACAGGGAGGTGAACGCTTCCTTTACATGAGAGGGTATAGTCCAAAATTTGTCGATCAAATTGGAAGACGTCCCATTAGATAAAGCTCATAGGAGATGGAGATGTGTATAAGGTCTGTGGGTTTAAATTCTCAACCGAAGTAGATCAGGATAGGTTAGCTTCTTCAGTTATTGAAGCTACAATTTCAGGATCGTGTATACTGAACACTNCAACTTCTCATTCAAACAAAAGTTTGGTCTTCAATTCCGTCGATTCCATGTCTGAATGCATTAGGACAACAATTATACCCTAAATATCGATCACCTGTCCTTTCCAATGCTATTTATTTTCTGCCACGTTACAAATTTTATGTAATAGAGAAAGAGGGCAAAGAAGAATCAATGAAAGATAACGGAATAATTAGATACAGCAAGAAGTTTTAATTAATAATCATTGAGTTATGCAAAAGCTGCTAGCTATAACTGTCTGTGTGATGTCGATATACCTATTGTAACAATTTTTCAACTTCATCACGACAGTAGAAAGGTGACTGATTTTCCAATATTTATAAAAATCCAGATAACTGAGTAGCAAAGTAATTGCCCGCAACGACTCAAATCCTTCAATACTAGTCAGCGCAAGAATGAGAATACTTCGTAGACAAACCTAACGAATGCAATGGGAAATGAATATGAATGTTATTGCAGTCATATTCACCTTCAATCGGAAATTCTATTAACTTTTGGCTGATTATATTGAAGAATTTTGCAGCTAATTATGTAAGTATATTCACAGTAAGTATGTTCAATCAATAGAAAAAATGCAATAGAAACTACTTTATAAAAAAAATAGGGAATTTTAGCTGTCTATACGGATTTTTCAATTGAGCCATTTTCTACATGAATTCCTCATCTATAAATCTTCTAGGTTTTTATCTATATTTTTCTTTCATTAGAAAAAAGTAATTTGAAAATTTGAGTAATGGAATTTCTAAAAGAATCATTTCAGTAGAATAAGCTGTATAGAAAAATGAAATCTGTTGCTCCTGTGTTGCTTCTCTCATGCGACATTCAATATTCTTATGGAAAAAATTCGCAGAATTTTTCGTAAGATTTGGCAAAAAACTGATGGGAAGTTCAATAGAAATCTAATAGTATTTTTTTGTTAAATCGCATGATATTTCTACGACAATTGTTCTCACGTGTGTCTCTTCATCTCAAGAGAGAAAATTATGTGAAAAGTTATAAACATTTATTTTATAGCTGCTAAAACTTCCTACGAAAGAATTTCAATTGCTTTTTGTTGCAAAATGAGCCACTATCAAAATAATTCAATAAATAACAGAATGCAAAGAATAGACATTTTTTCGCGTTTCCATCATTCAATTTTCGAACTTGAGAGTTATACTAAGGAAAGAATTTTTCTCCCAACTTTACCCCTCTTATATTTCTTTTCTCAGGAATAAAAGTCTAGACTCATCAACATGCAGTCCTATCTTCACAATAGCTAATAATGTGTGGCCCCACCATTCCTGTCAATAACTTCTTGCAAACGATTAGGCATACTTCGAACGAGATTGTAAAAGAATTGTCTGTCGTGTCTCATGGCCTCCCATTGTTGGATAATGCAAGCGATAAGAGCCTGTCGATCTCGTCGATTGTCAACGCGATTCCATTCTCGTTGCATACGAGCCCAGACGTTTTCGATAGGATTGAGATCAGGAGAGACAGGTGGCCAAGGAAGACGGTGAAGTCGCTCCTGTCCAGCAATCCAATTCTGGACAATCCTGCCGTTGTGAGGTCCAGAATTATCCTGTGCCAAGTAGATCTCGCCTTCTGGGAACCATCTTTCTGCACTGGGATACATCACGTTCTGAAGGATCAACAAATAATCCTGAGAAGTCATCCTCTCATTTACTATGACCAAGTCTCCCAGACCCCGAGCAGTCATAGACCCCCAAACGGAAACTGTCACTCGTCCTTGGTTGTGATTATAGAGGAGATTCTCCTCATCATATCGAGTCCCTCGTAGTCGCCACAAAGTGTGTCTCCCAGTCTCAGCAGTGGTAAAAATTTTCTCATCAACGAAAATTGTCGAATTCCATTGCTCGTCCCATGCGAGATGCTCTTGAGAAAAAAGGAGCCTTCGATCTTTGTGTTGCTGTGTCATTGCCACTTTCTTAGCTGGTTTGCGAGAATGGAAACCAGCATCATACAGTCGATTACGGACAGTTTGCACGCAGCATTGTAAACGGAGATTTCTCCTGATTGTCATAGCAGTGATGAAATGTGACTGTCGAACCATATTGACAACTGCTTCGTCTGCTGCATTATCCAATCGTCGAGGGCAACCAGAACGTGGTCTCGTTCCCACATTTCCTTCCTCTTCAAATGGGGTGATGTATTTTCACCACCGTGGCCGGCTACAAAGGAAGGGAAGGACAGGAAAAATGAAAACTGTGGACTGGACAATGTGGATGGAGATGAGGACTAGGAACGCTGAGCAATGGGACTCACACTAATGTTAAGATCTCTGGCGATGTGACTGTTCAAGGCTCCTTTTCTCCACATCCCCACAATCTGACCCCTGGCATCCAATGATAAATCAGGCGAACCCAATTTTCCCATGACGACCAGATGAACGGATCAATCACTGCGGAACCGATACTGATGACATGAAACGAATGACAGTCGATTGGCGCTCGCTCACCGGCAACAACAACAATTAAACAAGAAATGTTTTCCATATTTCATCAGCGTAACTGAGAATCATTCTAATGCTGTGATAATAGCTTTTGCATTCCATTTTATCAAGAACTTTAGACGAAAATCAATTAATTTTGAGGCGGTGGAACCGGTTCTCTTGAGCCAAAAATATGAGTTTCAAATAAATATTCCAGGATTCAAGAGAGGTAGTGAAATGTTAATGAAATCTTTGTTTGTAGTTCCCACGCCGCTCGAAAAAAATCGATTTTCATGAATTTTACTATTTCCCAAGGATTCTGTAATATTGTCAATGATGGGACCATTCAATGAAATTGGCTTGACAGCTCTCCGTCCAATGCCGTTCCCTCACTCCAATCAACAACTCCCTTGCTCCAATCAACCTGCATCCATAACTTTTTGCATCTTCCGAAAACTCCCATGGTTGCGCAGTAGAACCCCCTTCACTCTTTAATGTAACTTACAACACCTCAGCCCCATGAAATTTGTCGCCAACCCCATGAACAAAAATTCACCCCTTACCTAATCCTCCAACCCCACCACTTCGAAGAGTTTGACGTAAATGACTAGTAAAAAACCTCAGGAATAATCATTTTTTTCCTTGTTACACAATATTATTCAAGGTGAAATTTTTATTTATTTGACATGGATATTTTCGATTTTTATTCGATGACTATTTTTCTAAGCAGCGTCAGTGGCAGCGTCAGCGTTGTCCAGTCCATCGTATATCTGGTCCACCAACTCCTGAATACGTTCCATTTCCTCGAGTAAATTTGCGGCTGCTCTCTGAATTTGCTGTTCACCCCTCTGAATAGCGATGAATCGAGCTTTTTGAATGGCCATCTGCCTCTCAGCGGCTACAAATAATGACTTGACTTGTTCCAGCTTGTCTAGAACAAAATAAAAATTGGTGATTACAGGGCTTTTTTCGAATACAAATAACTGGAAGAGGGAATACTCATGCACTTCTTGAGAATAAAAAAAAATATCTCGCTGAATATGTCTTCATTGTTCTTTCTCTAGATTATTAATTGATTAATTCAGAGGAGTGACAAACTTGTTTCAGGAGAAAATGTGTTCGAAAAACTCATTTCTACAATAAATGGAAAAAAAAATTCAATTTAGAAAAAAATATCAGTTGAATTGGAAATACCTCTCTGACAATCTGGATTCTCACAGCCTTCACAAACCTCACACTCCGGGATACTATCATTGCCCTTCTGCTCAGCTGGAAAAACCATTATAAATTGGGATGAATGCAGCAATAAATAATTATAATTTTTAATTTGTTCACTTCACTGAAACTATTTAATGCTAAAAATGCCCCAACAATCAATCTTAAATGAATAGTGATATACAAAACTAACCCATATTTTCGCAGTGGAAACGATTGGGAGTAGAACAGCAAAAAACACGAACAATTTCGGTTAACTACCGACCACAATGGCAATCGAAGTGAGATTCACCGGGTACGATGCGGACGTCGGAGTCAAGAGCGCCCTTGCCGCTGGTAACATACGGTGGTGGGGAGTGCGTAAACACTGGAAGCAAGGCAAAGTGGGGGTAGAGGCAAGATATCACTGACACCAATCCAAAAAACAAGACAGTGGGTGGGAAAGTAGGAGGAAGAGGGGGGGGCAAAAAAAAGAGAGTAGAGTCGTTGAAATTTCCAGGAATTTGAAATCCACGAATCTGAAATAATACGTTATGGAGAGGATAATAATTTACAAAAGCCAGTAAAACAGTAGAACAAACAGTAACTTGATGAATTTATCTCACCAGCAATTCCATACACCAAGTCACGTAACAATTACGTAGCACTAAAATTTTTTTTCGTTAATATAAAAAAAAGGAACCTGGAGGTGAGCGGTGCTTATGAAAAATAACATTTTGGAAATACTCGCCGAGTGACGAAAACTAGGATCGGATATATTTACGGGAGAAGCCACAAGTTTTTACACCTTTACCCCTCAGTCTAAGAGGAAAAACAGAAATTAATCATTCTTGCACCAATTGTCGAGCATCACGAAATTAATTTTTCATTGAATTCAGAAACAATAGCATATTTGTCATTCCTTTTTCCAACTTTTCAGGAATCGTCAACTCAAAACGTACCGTTGACGGCCGTTGACGTTCTCGTGATTTTGATTTTTTGCGAGGAAATTTGCGTGCCGACTCCTCCACCAATCATCATCCCCCGAGTGTCTTCAGATTGGTCGGCAGACAGCATGACGCCACTGGGCCATATCCTTACAGTGAGTGCGACAGAGATGGCACGTTATGCTCTAACATTTTCCTCATCTCTCCAACCTAAAGTTCTCACCACAAGAGAGGGGTCTTCGGATTTGCCCCCCTCCGTTCCCACATTCCCATTCGAGCGCGGGTTCGGAATACTTCGGCCGAAAACCGAAACCTTTCTCTTCTAGCGACGACTCTACTACGCTTACCGGCACGTCGGCACATCGCTTCTGCCTCCGGCATAAAGCTTCTGCAGGTCACTGAATTTTTATTCTTTCGCCGGCATCTTCCCAACGTATTAATTATTTTCATCATCGATCAGCTGGAATTTACTCTCGTGAGATGGCTAATCTTGGAGACGTGCCCGGTGCCAACGGAGCTAATGGTCAAGCAGAAGGTAATTCGCAATAATAAACATCGGTAAACTAAAAATTTTAACCTCACTTTATTCGACTAAAACCCAATTTTTGGCCCTTCAGGTATGAATATTGTTCATCGCTCAGCGATAAATTTTTCTTTTGGCTCATGTGATTAAAAAGTTTCATTTGGGAGAAAACATTTTTCCATCATACCTTTACTTTTTCATTTGTAATTCACTAATTATGAAGTTCATATTCTGCTTCTTCGATATCTCGCACATCTCTGAGATGAAATAAGCCTTCACTTATTGATCTCTACGGATTTTACAATGTGATAGGACAATATATAATTGGTAACGTTAAGATCAACAAAGTGAAATCGATCAATTTCATATTCATTCCGAAACTCTTCCTTCAATTAAGCAAATCATAAATGAAAAGTGTAGTTTAATATTACCAACCTTGATCATTTCATGAAGATCAACGGGAAATATTTTTTTGGAGAGCACATTGAAATCGTACGTAAAATGAACATTCCAAGTAAAATATTACAGTGGATTAAAAGTAATCATTTGTTTAATTACCTGAAGCTAATCAACAAGGTATTCGTTATTTCATTTCAATAGAGAATCCACAAAAGAAAATTTCATCAACTATTGATTTCACTATTTAAATGCAACTGAAATACGAATTTTTCTTATCCTAAAACAAAACTCAATTACCACTCATATTGGTTGGAAATATTCCCTTCTCTGATCGATTTTTGTTGTTCCAGATCACAACACTTGCATCACAGACGAAATCCACTCTCTTGCAAGGAAGCTCCTCAAAAGTGCAACCTACAGGAACAAGAAACCCTTCCCGGATGTGCTTCAGGGCCAGCTTGAGATTAGATACTCATTCAGCCTCGCCCGATCAATGGCTGGGGCTGTCTATGACGTGGCATTACAGTTGAAGAATTTTGATAATGAGCTGATGCCCAGAGATGGAGCGGGTTTCCATGAAGGCCCAATTGCAACTCCCAATTATCATTCATGTAAGTAAAACAATTCCACGACCAGAATAAAAGATACGAATTCTTGGAAACCCTTCTCAAATGTGTAACACCCCTAGAAGACGCACAGAAGATAAGTCAGACTCTTCATTAATTAATTATTTGAGTGAAAACACTTTTGAAGTCTGAAACTCATGAAAATAATGGAAAATTGTGAAACTCAAGGAACATCTCCAGAAATCTCTCCTTGAGTCTGCAAAATTTCAAAAAATTTCAGAAAAGATAATGAACATTAATTAATTAATTGAAAAGTTGAGGGAATTTGTTGAAGGCTGAAACCCTCAAAAGTAACGTCTTAATGATCTTTTTTGCGAACTTTTGGGGTTTTGCAAACTCGAGGAGGAGTTTCGCAGGTGATGTCCCTTGAGTTTCACAAATTTTCCATTGTTTTCCTGAGTTTTAGATGACTTTGAGTGGTTTATAACTTAATTCATTAATTACAGGGGGAGGGGGATCTGAATTATCATTTTCGCACCTTCTTGGGGTTTTGCACAAAATTTATTTCCACGTCAGTGAAAATTACGATTTTAATAGAATCTTTAATGATATAAGAAAATTTCGTTAGCTCACTCTACGAAAAATCTCTCAAATGACGTATTCCTTGTCAACTGGGAATTATAATAATATGAACTGAGAATAATAATTTAGAATTAAGAGGCCCAAAGTATTATCATTATTCACGTGACTTGCGTTGTAATAAGTCTAATTCAATCTATTGGTGTTGACATTTCTCTTTTTTCACCTCCTCGGTAGATGGGAAAGTATTTTTTCTTATCATCAGCCCTGAATGTAGAAAATGACAAATTTCATGCAAAATTATTTTCAAAAAAAGCGAATCCTAATTTCTGATAAAATTTATCTATTCATTCTTCAGAATATTAATCTTTATTGCGAATTGAATCATTATTACGACTATTAATCATTATTACGATTCTATTGTCAGATTTCGAAATTGGGGATTTTGTGAGCAATTTATCCATAAATGTCGAAGGAATGGTCGAAGACTTGTTCACTTCCAATTTCAATTTGTTTGAAATACTGGAATCTCAACAGCAAGTCTTGGATAACTTCAATCGGTTGATCGCCTCTGCTCAGAATCTTCAGAGGAAACTTGCAAGACTGATGCTGCACCCCCTTCGTCGAGTTGAATCAAATAGCACAGTGGCTGACTTTGATTCTTCCTCTGACGCTGTCGACGAAGAAGGCTTCGCAGAGGGGGACGGAGCTAACTCCAACGAAGAATGAATGACATAAGCACGAGGACATTTCAGGCGAGAAGTTTGCGTTATCGTTACGCAATTGTATAGGATTTGTATGACACTTCTATTGAAAATTCTATACCTTTTCGTCCATTTTATTAATTAAATTCCGCCATTGAGATACTTTCTACAACTTTCTAAAACACTATGATATTCTGTTGGCATCTTTAAAAATTTAATTACCATGTTTTATTGCCTGAAAATCCCGGTCCAAAACTTTTGTGAATTTTTTTCTTGGAATAATTTTTTATTTAACATTTTTCCTTAAAAACACTAGCGGCGAAAAAGTAATAGACATGTCAATAAAATTCTCAGAAGAATGCGCTATATTTTTTATTATGAATTATCTTCAGAGGAAAATAGGGGAGAATGAGGCAATAAGGACACCTCTCATTTTTCTTGAAATTATAAAAATTCATTATGGTTCTGATAAATCGACGTAGTTTCGTTGTAAAGTATCTCTTCTTTCCTTTGTAATGAGTCCAGTCTGAGCAGAATCGATGAGTTCATGTCTGAGTTATGAACATTTAGAACGAAGTTAAAAGTGTCCATTTCACTCTGTTCTCCCCAATCGAACAAGCTTTAATCCTAAGAAAATTTTGTAGCTAAGAAAATTTTTAAAAATGATATATTATGATATTTCCCTCTACAATAATTCTACTGACATTATTACCATACCTGATTGTAAACTAATACAAGATATTTCATTTATCTCCAGATGCACGAAAAGATTTGAAATAAAAACCTCTAGAATTGCTATAGAACTCTCTATTAGTTTTATGCCATTTCTATTGACGTAATCTATGGAAATTATTGTATATGATAAAAAGTCGATAGGATACGTTTTTTCCATACAACTCTTTCTATGAAATTTTTATTATGGAATTTCTCCGGCATAAATTTTCTAAGATTTTTTGTCTTGATANAAAATTAGTTTTATAAGTTTCCTATTGTCTGAGACCTTTAATAAGGACTGGACCTTCAACAGGGAGGTGAACGCTTCCTTTACATGAGAGGGTATAGTCCAAAATTTGTCGATCAAATTGGAAGACGTCCCATTAGATAAAGCTCATAGGAGATGGAGATGTGTATAAGGTCTGTGGGTTTAAATTCTCAACCGAAGTAGATCAGGATAGGTTAGCTTCTTCAGTTATTGAAGCTACAATTTCAGGATCGTGTATACTGAACACTACAGCGGCATTTGGTTTACCTATCGTTGGGCCAAGTGTGGAAGATAGGTTCTTCTTCGGGCTCTATTAGGCATTGTCGGAAATGGTCTCCGATACTTGGTACTGGAGGCCACTCGCGGCACGCACACTGTGGGACTCNATAATTTAATGCGTAAATGGATGTAAAAAATGAAAATTTTCTCCGTCCCTAAAGGAATCAATTGATGGATTCCAATACTTCAATGATATATAGTTGCCTTCTATTAAGCCCCTCGTGTGTTTGTTCAATTCTGTTAATAACAACGATAATAACAAAAATAAATGAATACTTTTTCTGATAATAAACGATTAGTTATTAAACNATCACTCTCAGCAGCCGTTCATGCTTCGGATGTGTGATTATCAGATGTTTAGCCCGTTGGGTAAAAGCATTTTTCTAAGTCTAAATGCTTGCCGGGTCGAAATTATTATCGATGAATAGCTTTTATCGACAATCCTAGCCTAGACGGTGAATTGTATCGGGCGGGTATTGGGGTGAATATTCGTGTGGAGGAAACGGTTGCAGTAGAAGGTTTATTAGCTATGGGGTCGAGCTTCCAACCAGATTTCGGATGTTAATGGTCGATTACTATACCTTTTATGTTCGGAAACTATCACTCCGTCTAGTGCAGTCGCATCGCGTCATTTCTCTCTCAGTCTTATCCCTATGAACTAATTCTAGAATACGTTAAGAAGAATACATGATTTTCCGTTGTTAGTGAAATTTTCAATAAGTAATCTTGAATTATTCCCATTAGTGTTTAACAACAACAAATGGTAAATCTTAAACATGGTTGGTGGAAATTCTCCCGTTGGTTCTAAGAATTTGTAATAGAAATTTCGATACAAACGAATTTTGATGCAACGAAATGTAAACAGGTCATAGAAAATTCGCTAGATTTGTCCATAAATTTGTTTTAGTTTGATATATCAATTAGAATATTAATTATGATCAGAAAATTAATTATGTCAATCGCAATTAGTTAATTATCATAAAGTTTGTTTAGAATACAGGAAGTTATTGCTTCTGTCAGTTTGGCGGAAATGATTCTCCTTACGAAGTTAAATTTTCGAGATAGTATACAATCGGTCAAATAAGTTCGTAAAAGACTTGAAGTTGGGCGCAGATGGAGGTGAGGCGGCGGTAAACACTGAAGCCGAAGTAACGACTGAAATTCGCGTCACAGACTCGCATCTTCGAAATTATGTTTCGTGCTTCGTTGTGATATGGGGGGAACGGGGAATTGGAGTGACGTTTTGAATATTTCTTTTTTCGGAGCAAAAAATAATTGTTTTTATTTTTAATTTTCGTTGTCATTGCCATCAATGATAACCAAATGAGGGGACTAACAAGTAAATATATATATCGTTCTAGTACAACAATAAATAAATAAATAAATCAGTTTGTCAACTTTTGAAGTAAATGTTGATAGTTATAAAAAATATACTAAATTGAATCAACTGCATTACGTTATTTGATCAATATAAGACGAGATTGAACTTTTATTCACTTTTCGGTTTTTAATGTTCTTGAGGATATTACCATAAAACTTTCAAACCTGTCTTTTGATCTAGGTAAGCGCATCGTTAGAAACTGAAGTTGAAGATGAAGCCACTTCACCGCCAATTTGTGTGGGACTCCCACAACTTCAAAGAAAATAAACATCCATCTGGAATCGACGCTTAGAAATTGTATTCAATCAACTGTAATTCCATAAATGTTATGATAATTCATCTCTACTTTACAGGGCTATGGGATTTCAAACTATATGATTATGTGAACGTGTGTTGAATGAATCGAATAGACACTCAATGGAAATTAGTGAAAAGAAAATTAGTAATTAGTGAAATGAAAAGCAGTTTTGGATCTTTTGGAGTAGATTTCTGCCAAACCATAATTCTACTACTAGCATAAATCCATATTGGAAATCCATCACCATTTGACTAGAACCCCATTGTTATTATTTAGAAACTTTTTACCATGCAGCAGCTCTCGAACAGTAGGAAAAACTGCAATGTCTCTACGTTCATGCTCCAAACCCGACATTAAGATTTAAATTATTACATCGAAGTGAAGAGTCATGATAGGTCAAATTGTTACTTCTAAATAAATTATCTGAATAAAAGATTATTTCAAGAGATAATGTCTGAGATGTTTTTTTTGAAGCGGAATTTCATTTGCCAGAAGCAAAATATCTCATTGACTTTCGCTCTGAAAGAACTCCCTGTCGTGTTGATTTAACAATTAACTGGTAATGAAAAAGAGGGACTTGTTACGAAATTTCCGAGCTTTTGGACGACAACTTCTCATTCAAACAAAAGTTTGGTCTTCAATTCCGTCGATTCCATGTCTGAATGCATTAGGACAACAATTATACCCTAAATATCGATCACCTGTCCTTTCCAATGCTATTTATTTTCTGCCACGTTACAAATTTTATGTAATAGAGAAAGAGGGCAAAGAAGAATCAATGAAAGATTACGGAATAATTAGATACAGCAAGAAGTTTTAATTAATAATCATTGAGTTATGCAAAAGCTGCTAGCTATAACTGTCTGTGTGATATCGATATACCTATTGTAACAATTTTTCAACTTCATCACGACAGTAGAAAGGTGACTGATTTTCCAATATTTATAAAAATCCAGATAACTGAGTAGCAAAGTAATTGCCCGCAACGACTCAAATCCTTCAATACTAGTCAGCGCAAGAATGAGAATACTTCGTAGACAAACCTAACGAATGCAATGGGAAATGAATATGAATGTTATTGCAGTTATATTCACCTTCAATCGGAAATTCTATTAACTTTTGGCTGATTATATTGAAGAATTTTGCAGCTAATTATGTAAGTATATTCACAGTAAGTATGTTCAATCAATAGAAAAAATGCAATAGAAACTACTTTATAAAAAAAATAGGGAATTTTAGCTGTCTATACGGATTTTTCAATTGAGCCATTTTCTACATGAATTCCTCATCTATAAATCTTCTAGGTTTTTATCTATATTTTTCTTTCATTAGAAAAAAGTAATTTGAAAATTTGAGTAATGGAATTTCTAAAAGAATCATTTCAGTAGAATAAGCTGTATAGAAAAATGAAATCTGTTGCTCCTGTGTTGCTTCTCTCATGCGACATTCAATATTCTTATGGAAAAAATTCGCAGAATTTTTCGTAAGATTTGGCAAAAAACTGATGGGAAGTTCAATAGAAATCTAATAGTATTTTTTTGTTAAATCGCATGATATTTCTACGACAATTGTTCTCACGTGTGTCTCTTCATCTCAAGAGAGAAAATTATGTGAAAAGTTATAAACATTTATTTTATAGCTGCTAAAACTTCCTACGAAAGAATTTCAATTGCTTTTTGTTGCAAAATGAGCCACTATCAAAATAATTCAATACATAACAGAATGCAAAGAATAGACATTTTTTCGCGTTTCCATCATTCAATTTTCGAACTTGAGAGTTATACTAAGGAAAGAATTTTTCTCCCAACTTTACCCCTCTTATATTTCTTTTCTCAGGAATAAAAGTCTAGACTCATCAACATGCAGTCCTATCTTCACAATAGCTAATAATGTGTGGCCCCACCATTCCTGTCAATAACTTCTTGCAAACGATTAGGCATACTTCGAACGAGATTGTAAAAGAATTGTCTGTCGTGTCTCATGGCCTCCCATTGTTGGATAATGCAAGCGATAAGAGCCTGTCGATCTCGTCGATTGTCAACGCGATTCCATTCTCGTTGCATACGAGCCCAGACGTTTTCGATAGGATTGAGATCAGGAGAGACAGGTGGCCAAGGAAGACGGTGAAGTCGCTCCTGTCCAGCAATCCAATTCTGGACAATCCTGCCGTTGTGAGGTCCAGAATTATCCTGTGCCAAGTAGATCTCGCCTTCTGGGAACCATCTTTCTGCACTGGGATACATCACGTTCTGAAGGATCAACAAATAATCCTGAGAAGTCATCCTCTCATTTACTATGACCAAGTCTCCCAGACCCCGAGCAGTCATAGACCCCCAAACGGAAACTGTCACTCGTCCTTGGTTGTGATTATAGAGGAGATTCTCCTCATCATATCGAGTCCCTCGTAGTCGCCACAAAGTGTGTCTCCCAGTCTCAGCAGTGGTAAAAATTTTCTCATCAACGAAAATTGTCGAATTCCATTGCTCGTCCCATGCGAGATGCTCTTGAGAAAAAAGGAGCCTTCGATCTTTGTGTTGCTGTGTCATTGCCACTTTCTTAGCTGGTTTGCGAGAATGGAAACCAGCATCATACAGTCGATTACGGACAGTTTGCACGCAGCATTGTAAACGGAGATTTCTCCTGATTGTCATAGCAGTGATGAAATGTGACTGTCGAACCATATTGACAATTGCTTCGTCTGCTACATTATCCAATCGTCGAGGGCAACCAGAACGTGGTCTCGTTCCCACATTTCCTTCCTCTTCAAATCGGGTGATGTATTTCACCACCGTGGCCGGCTACAAAGGAAGGGAAGGACAGGAAAAATGAAAACTGTGGACTGGACAATGTGGATGGAGATGAGGACTAGGAACGCTGAGCAATGGGACTCACACTAATGTTAAGATCTCTGGCGATGTGACTCTTCAAGGCTCCTTTTCTCCACATCCCCACAATCTGACCCCTGGCATCCAATGATAAATCAGGCGAACCCAATTTTCCCATGACGACCAGATGAACGGATCAATCACTGCGGAACCGATACTGATGACATGAAACGAATGACAGTCGATTGGCGCTCGCTCACCGGCAACAACAACAATTAAACAAGAAATGTTTTCCATATTTCATCAGCGTAACTGAGAATCATTCTAATGCTGTGATAATAGCTTTTGCATTCCATTTTATCAAGAACTTTAGACGAAAATCAATTAATTTTGAGGCGGTGGAACCGGTTCTCTTGAGCCAAAAATATGAGTTTCAAATAAATATTCCAGGATTCAAGAGAGGTAGTGAAATGTTAATGAAATCTTTGTTTGTAGTTCCCACGCCGCTCGAAAAAAATCGATTTTCATGAATTTTACTATTTCCCAAGGATTCTGTAATATTGTCAATGATGGGACCATTCAATGAAATTGGCTTGACAGCTCTCCGTCCAATGCCGTTCCCTCACTCCAATCAACAACTCCCTTGCTCCAATCAACCTGCATCCATAACTTTTTGCATCCTCCGAAAACTCCCATGGTTGCGCAGTAGAACCCCCTTCACTCTTTAATGTAACTTACAACACCTCAGCCCCATGAAATTTGTCGCCAACCCCATGAACAAAAATTCACCCCTTACCTAATCCTCCAACCCCACGACTTCGAAGAGTTTGACGTAAATGACTAGTAAAAAACCTCAGGAATAATCATTTTTTTCCTTGTTACACAATATTATTCAAGGTGAAATTTTTATTTATTTGACATGGATATTTTCGATTTTTATTCGATGACTATTTTTCTAAGCAGCGTCAGCGGCAGCGTCAGCGTTGTCCAGTCCATCGTATATCTGGTCCACCAACTCCTGAATACGTTCCATTTCCTCGAGTAAATTTGCGGCTACTCTGAATTTGCTGTTCACCCCTCTGAATAGCGATGAATCGAGCTTTTTGAATGGCCATCTGCCTCTCAGCGGCTACAAATAATGACTTGACTTGTTCCAGCTTGTCTAGAACAAAATAAAAATTGGTGATTACAGGGCTTTTTTCGAATACAAATAACTGGAAGAGGGAATACTCATGCACTTCTTGAGAATAAAAAAAAATATCTCGCTGAATATGTCTTCATTGTTCTTTCTCTAGATTATTAATTGATTAATTCAGAGGAGTGACAAACTTGTTTCAGGAGAAAATGTGTTCGAAAAACTCATTTCTACAATAAATGGAAAAAAAAATTCAATTTAGAAAAAAATATCAGTTGAATTGGAAATACCTCTCTGACAATCTGGATTCTCACAGCCTTCACAAACCTCACACTCCGGGATACTATCATTGCCCTTCTGCTCAGCTGGAAAAACCATTATAAATTGGGATGAATGCAGCAATAAATAATTATAATTTTTAATTTGTTCACTTCACTGAAACTATTTAATGCTAAAAATGCCCCAACAATCAATCTTAAATGAATAGTGATATACAAAACTAACCCATATTTTCGCAGTGGAAACGATTGGGAGTAGAACAGCAAAAAACACGAACAATTTCGGTTAACTACCGACCACAATGGCAATCGAAGTGAGATTCACCGGGTACGATGCGGACGTCGGAGTCAAGAGCGCCCTTGCCGCTGGTAACGTACGGTGGTGGGGAGTGCGTAAACACTGGTAGCAAGGTAAAGTGGGGGTAGAGGCAAGATATCACTGACGCCAATCCAAAAAACAAGACAGTGGGCGGGAAAGAAGGAGGAAGAAGGGGGGGGGCACAAAAAAGAGAGTAGAGTCGTTGAAATTTCCAGGAATTTGAAATCCATGAATCTGAAATAATACGTTATGGAGAGGATAATAATTTACAAAAGCCAGTAAAACAGTAGAACAAACAGTAACTTGATGAATTTATCTCACCAGCAATTCCATACACCAAGTCACGTAACAATTACGTAGCACTAAAATTTTTTTTCGTTAATATAAAAAAAAGGAACCTGGAGGTGAGCGGTGCTTATGAAAAATAACATTTTGGAAATACTCGCCGAGTGACGAAAACTAGGATCGGATATATTTACGGGAGAAGCCACAAGTTTTTACACCTTTACCCCTCAGTCTAAGAGGAAAAACAGAGAAATTAATCATTCTTGCACCAATTGTCGAGCATCACGAAATTAATTTTTCATTGAATTCAGAAACAATAGCATATTCGTCATTCCTTTTTCCAACTTTTCAGGAATCGTCAACTCAAAACGTACCGTTGACGGCCGTTGACGTTCTCGTGATTTTGATTTTTTGCGAGGAAATTTGCGTGCCGACTCCTCCACCAATCATCATCCCCCGAGTGTCTTCAGATTGGTCGGCAGACAGCATGACGCCACTGGGCCATATCCTTACAGTGAGTGCGACAGAGATGGCACGTTATGCTCTAACGTTTTCCTCATCTCTCCAACCTAAAGTTCTCACCACAAGAGAGGGGTCTTCGGATTTGCCCCCCTCCGTTCCCACATTCCCATTCGAGCGCGGGTTCGGAATACTTCGGCCGAAAACCGAAACCTTTCTCTTCTAGCGACGACTCTACTACGCTTACCGGCACGTCGGCACATCGCTTCTGCCTCCGGCATAAAGCTTCTGCAGGTCACTGAATTTTTATTCTTTCGCCGGCATCTTCCCAACGTATTAATTATTTTCATCATCGATCAGCTGGAATTTACTCTCGTGAGATGGCTAATCTTGGAGACGTGCCCGGTGCCAACGGAGCTAATGGTCAAGCAGAAGGTAATTCGCAATAATAAACATCGGTAAACTAAAAATTTTAACCTCACTTTATTCGACTAAAACCCAATTTTTGGCCCTTCAGGTATGAATATTGTTCATCGCTCAGCGATAAATTTTTCTTTTGGCTCATGTGATTAAAAAGTTTCATTTGGGAGAAAACATTTTTCCATCATACCTTTACTTTTTCATTTGTAATTCACTAATTATGAAGTTCATATTCTGCTTCTTCGATATCTCGCACATCTCTGAGATGAAATAAGCCTTCACTTATTGATCTCTACGGATTTTACAATGTGATAGGACAATATATAATTGGTAACGTTAAGATCAACAAAGTGAAATCGATCAATTTCATATTCATTCCGAAACTCTTCCTTCAATTAAGCAAATCATAAATGAAAAGTGTAGTTTAATATTACCAACCTTGATCATTTCATGAAGATCAACGGGAAATATTTTTTTGGAGAGCACATTGAAATCGTACGTAAAATGAACATTCCAAGTAAAATATTACAGTGGATTAAAAGTAATCATTTGTTTAATTACCTGAAGCTAATCAACAAGGTATTCGTTATTTCATTTCAATAGAGAATCCACAAAAGAAAATTTCATCAACTATTGATTTCACTATTTAAATGCAACTGAAATACGAATTTTTCTTATCCTAAAACAAAACTCAATTACCACTCATATTGGTTGGAAATATTCCCTTCTCTGATCGATTTTTGTTGTTCCAGATCACAACACTTGCATCACAGACGAAATCCACTCTCTTGCAAGGAAGCTCCTCAAAAGTGCAACCTACAGGAACAAGAAACCCTTCCCGGATGTGCTTCAGGGCCAGCTTGAGATTAGATACTCATTCAGCCTCGCCCGATCAATGGCTGGGGCTGTCTATGACGTGGCATTACAGTTGAAGAATTTTGATAATGAGCTGATGCCCAGAGATGGAGCGGGTTTCCATGAAGGCCCAATTGCAACTCCCAATTATCATTCATGTAAGTAAAACAATTCCACGACCAGAATAAAAGATACGAATTCTTGGAAACCCTTCTCAAATGTGTAACATCCCTAGAAGATGCACAGAAGATAAGTAAGACTCTTCATTAATTAATTATTTGAGTGAAAACACTTTTGAAGTCTGAAACTCATGAAAGTAATGGAAAATTGTGAAACTCAAGGAACATCTCCAGAAATCTCTCCTTGAGTCTGCAAAATTTCAAAAAATTTCAGAAAAGATAATGAACATTAATTAATTAATTGAAAAGTTGAGGGAATTTGTTGAAGGCTGAAACCCTCAAAAGTAACGTCTTAATGATCTTTTTTGCGAACTTTTGGGGTTTTGCAAACTCGAGGAGGAGTTTCGCAGGTGATGTCCCTTGAGTTTCACAAATTTTCCATTGTTTTCCTGAGTTTTAGATGACTTTGAGTGGTTTATAACTTAATTCATTAATTACAGGGGGAGGGGGATCTGAATTATCATTTTCGCACCTTCTTGGGGTTTTGCACAAAATTTATTTCCACGTCAGTGAAAATTACGATTTTAATAGAATCTTTAATGATATAAGAAAATTTCGTTAGCTCACTCTACGAAAAATCTCTCAAATGACGTATTCCTTGTCAACTGGGAATTATAATAATATGAACTGAGAATAATAATTTAGAATTAAGAGGCCCAAAGTATTATCATTATTCACGTGACTTGCGTTGTAATAAGTCTAATTCAATCTATTGGTGTTGACATTTCTCTTTTTTCACCTCCTCGGTAGATGGGAAAGTATTTTTTCTTATCATCAGCCCTGAATGTAGAAAATGACAAATTTCATGCAAAATTATTTTCAAAAAAAGCGAATCCTAATTTCTGATAAAATTTATCTATTCATTCTTCAGAATATTAATCTTTATTGCGAATTGAATCATTATTACGACTATTAATCATTATTACGATTCTATTGTCAGATTTCGAAATTGGGGATTTTGTGAGCAATTTATCCATAAATGTCGAAGGAATGGTCGAAGACTTGTTCACTTCCAATTTCAATTTGTTTGAAATACTGGAATCTCAACAGCAAGTCTTGGATAACTTCAATCGGTTGATCGCCTCTGCTCAGAATCTTCAGAGGAAACTTGCAAGACTGATGCTGCACCCCCTTCGTCGAGTTGAATCAAATAGCACAGTGGCTGACTTTGATTCTTCCTCTGACGCTGTCGACGAAGAAGGCTTCGCAGAGGGGGACGGAGCTAACTCCAACGAAGAATGAATGACATAAGCACGAGGACATTTCAGGCGAGAAGTTTGCGTTATCGTTACGCAATTGTATAGGATTTGTATGACACTTCTATTGAAAATTCTATACCTTTTCGTCCATTTTATTGATTAAATTCCGCCATTGAGATACTTTTTACAATTTTCTAAAACACTATGATATTCTGTTGGCATCTTTAAAAATTTAATTACCATGTTTTATTGCCTGAAAATCCCGGCCCAAAACTTTTGTGAATTTTTTTCTTGGAATAATTTTTTATTTAACATTTTTCCTTAAAAACACTAGCGGCGAAAAAGTAATAGACATGTCAATAAAATTCTCAGAAGAATGCGCTATATTTTTTATTATGAATTATCTTCAGAGGAAAATAGGGGAGAATGAGGCAATAAGGACACCTCTCATTTTTCTTGAAATTATAAAAATTCATTATGGTTCTGATAAATCGACGTAGTTTCGTTGTAAAGTATCTCTTCTTTCCTTTGTAATGAGTCCAGTCTGAGCAGAATCGATGAGTTCATGTCTGAGTTATGAACATTTAGAACGAAGTTAAAAGTGTCCATTTCACTCTGTTCTCCCCAATCGAACAAGCTTTAATCCTAAGAAAATTTTGTAGCTAAGAAAATTTTTAAAAATGATATATTATGATATTTCCCTCTACAATAATTCTACTGACATTATTACCATACCTGATTGTAAACTAATACAAGATATTTCATTTATCTCCAGATGCACGAAAAGATTTGAAATAAAAACCTCTAGAATTGCTATAGAACTCTCTATTAGTTTTATGCCATTTCTATTGACGTAATCTATGGAAATTATTGTATATGATGAAAAGTCGATAGGATACGTTTTTTCCATACAACTCTTTCTATGAAATTTTTTTTATGGAATTTCTCCGGCATAAATTTTCTAAGATTTTTTGTCTTGATGGAGAGTCATGAAGAATAGAATGGAAAAAATGCAAAATTTAAGCCGAGAAAATTCTATAGAATATATTTTAATAGAAGAAGTTGTATAGAAAAATCGAACTCTATTGAATATTTTTATTAAATATTCTCTAGTGAGCATGTCCATAGAATCAGCTATAAACTTATAGAAAATTCTATAGAAATACAGTGGATTGTCTAGCAAATTCGCTAGGTTTTTCTACTTAATTTTTTCTTACGTGAAGTCATTTCATTACTTATTAATGCCTTTATTATTTCTGTAAGAAAATTACACTATAGGTTTACTGTAACATTATGAGGATAATTTAATGCGTAAATGGATGTAAAAAATGAAAATTTTCTCCGTCCCTCAAGGAATCAATTGATGAATTCCAATACTTCAATGATATATAGTTGCCTTCTATTAAGCCCCTCATGTGTTTGTTCAATTCTGTTAATAACAACGATAATAACAAAAATAAATGAATACTTTTTCTGATAATAAACGATTAGTTATTAAAACATCACTCCTATTCTCTCATCACGATTAAACACGGACTGAAATTCCGACAATACAAATTGATCGACAGGATTGGGATTTTCTCTACAGCTTATTCTACTGAGATGTTACGTATGGAAATCTAGTCTTATATTGATCAAACTTAATGCAGTTGATCAATTTACAACATTCAGATAAGTGAAGAATTAGGATCATCGATGCTGGTCAGCTTGGAATGAAACCCATCTGACCATCTTTGTCTAAGCTAAGAAACTTGGTTAGATATTATGTCTTTTGACCTCCTCCCTGGAGAAACTGTTCACCGAAATATTATCGTAGAAAATTATGAAGATCTACTTGCATCCAGCCATTCCGTTTAACCCCATAATGNTGCAGTCGCATCGCGTCATTTCTCTCTCAGTCTTATCCCTATGAACTAATTCTAGAATACGTTAAGAAGAATACATGATTTTCCGTTGTTAGTGAAATTTTCAATAAGTAATCTTGAATTATTCCCATTAGTGTTTAACAACAACAAATGGTAAATCTTAAACATGGTTGGTGGAAATTCTCCCGTTGGTTCTAAGAATTTGTAATAGAAATTTCGATACAAACGAATTTTGATGCAACGAAATGTAAACAGGTCATAGAAAATTCGCTAGATTTGTCCATAAATTTGTTTTAGTTTGATATATCAATTAGAATATTAATTATGATCAGAAAATTAATTATGTCAATCGCAATTAGTTAATTATCATAAAGTTTGTTTAGAATACAGGAAGTTATTGCTTCTGTCAGTTTGGCGGAAATGATTCTCCTTACGAAGTTAAATTTTCGAGATAGTATACAATCGGTCAAATAAGTTCGTAAAAGACTTGAAGTTGGGCGCAGATGGAGGTGAGGCGGCGGTAAACACTGAAGCCGAAGTAACGACTGAAATTCGCGTCACAGACTCGCATCTTCGAAATTATGTTTCGTGCTTCGTTGTGATATGGGGGGAACGGGGAATTGGAGTGACGTTTTGAATATTTCTTTTTTCGGAGCAAAAAATAATTGTTTTTATTTTTAATTTTCGTTGTCATTGCCATCAATGATAACCAAATGAGGGGACTAACAAGTAAATATATATATCGTTCTAGTACAACAATAAATAAATAAATAAATCAGTTTGTCAACTTTTGAAGTAAATGTTGATAGTTATAAAAAATATACTAAATTGAATCAACTGCATTACGTTATTTGATCAATATAAGACGAGATTGAACTTTCATTCACTTTTCGGTTTTTAATGTTCTTGAGGATATTACCATAAAACTTTCAAACCTGTCTTTTGATCTAGGTAAGCGCATCGTTAGAAACTGAAGTTGAAGATGAAGCCACTTCACCGCCAATTTGTGTGGGACTCCCACAACTTCAAAGAAAATAACCATCCATCTGGAATCGACGCTTAGAAATCGTATTCAATCAACTGTAATTCCATAAATGTTATGATAATTCATCTCTACTTTACAGGGCTATGGGATTTCAAACTATATGATTATGTGAACGTGTGTTGAATGAATCGAATAGACACTCAATGGAAATTAGTGAAAAGAAAATTAGTAATTAGTGAAATGAAAAGCAGTTTTGGATCTTTTGGAGTAGATTTCTGCCAAACCATAATTCTACTACTAGCATAAATCCATATTGGAAATCCATCACCATTTGACTAGAACCCCATTGTTATTATTTAGAAACTTTTTACCATGCAGCAGCTCTCGAACAGTAGGAAAAACTGCAATGTCTCTACGTTCATGCTCCAAACCCGACATTAAGATTTAAATTATTACATCGAAGTGAAGAGTCATGATAGGTCAAATTGTTACTTCTAAATAAATTATCTGAATAAAAGATTATTTCAAGAGATAATGTCTGAGATGTTTTTTTTGAAGCGGAATTTCATTTGCCAGAAGCAAAATATCTCATTGACTTTCGCTCTGAAAGAACTCCCTGTCGTGTTGATTTAACAATTAACTGGTAATGAAAAAGAGGGACTTGTTACGAAATTTCCGAGCTTTTGGACGACAACTTCTCATTCAAACAAAAGTTTGGTCTTCAATTCCGTCGATTCCATGTCTGAATGCATTAGGACAACAATTATACCCTAAATATCGATCACCTGTCCTTTCCAATGCTATTTATTTTCTGCCACGTTACAAATTTTATGTAATAGAGAAAGAGGGCAAAGAAGAATCAATGAAAGATTACGGAATAATTAGATACAGCAAGAAGTTTTAATTAATAATCATTGAGTTATGCAAAAGCTGCTAGCTATAACTGTCTGTGTGAT